>NC_142659.1:20336428-20495892 GCF_026168435.1 Sesamum indicum
AATTTGAGTAGGGTGGTTGAAAAATATATAAGGAATATTTTTGGAAAATATTAAATATTAGTATTATAGTGTAAGTAACCGTCATTTATGAGTAAAAATAGTATAGATAAAAAGATGGAAATAAAATAGCTGTCATAATTATTTGTTTGGCTTTTCTTTTCATGTTTTTCCTTCTCGGCATATATATATATAAGAATAAATTACAACAATTTTTTCTGATATTTAGTATAATTATAAATATATTCTCGTTATTTGAAAAAATACCAATACCCTCTTGATTTTAACGGCTGGCTAACAATTAGTCCATCCCATTATCTCCATTATATTTCCACACATTTTTTGTGGTGAATTAACTAAAATGCCCTTATGGACTAAAAGTGATAATTTTATTTATTTTTTAAAATTTTTTGATTTTTTTTATTGACTAAGTGCATTATTTTTTTTATAAGTTTTAATATTTTTTCATCCACTCCTACTGATTTTTTTTTTACAAATATTTACTTTTTCAAAATGAAAAGAAAAAAATACAGTAAAATTCTCATTACATCATTTTTTTAATTAAATTTATTTACTATCCGACGACATATATTGTTATTTAAAAATATTATTCAGAGAGATTATTCACAAACTAATTATGACATTTTGGTAAATAGGGTAATTGATAAGGCATTTTAGGAACCTTTTTCTACTAGAGGTGAGTAAAAAGGTCAAGTCACCTTTAATCCCAGGTAGGATCGCTATCACAGACTTATCATTAAATATCACGAGCCCGCCTCTAAAATTTAGTTATTTTATTTTTTTTAAATTTTGATATTTAAATCGGTATCAATTTTTTATATTGATTTACCGTACCAAATAATACAGATAATACATGAATATAATAAATAAATAATCAAATATAGATAAATGTTAAATATCAATTTAGAATAATTAAATGTATGAGAGGTACGATTTAAAAAAAAAAAACAATAATTTCAATAATACACCGAACTAAAATTGAATTCTTTTGATTTTTTATTGAACCGGTACTCTATACACTATTTTAATGTATCCAAGTCTCGGTATAATTTAATTCGGTCAAACTAAATGAATATATAACTCGACGTTATCAGAAATTTAAAATTCTGAAATAATTGTAGAACTTTTCGATTTTGACCGCAGTTAAAAATGATATTAAGAATAAAATACTAAGTAGAAATTTTAAAAATTAGCATCAAAGATATATTTACGTGACAAAAATTCTAATATTGTAGTAATATAATTATGAGTGACAAGAATTGTACATTAATTATCACTGTAGATAATTAGTGACGCACGTATAGTGACAATATAAAAAATAAAGGTTATATTTTTATTGTCATTGCACTGTTATTATACACGTGTTTATACCAATGACAACTTTATGCATACATTTTTCTGCGTCAATTATTGCCAGTATTTATTTAGATATTATCACTATTAAAATTATAAAAATTATTACAATAAAAAATAAAAATTGTTCCACTTAACATATATAATTAATGATAATTTTAATATCATCCCTTTATTTTTATTTGCTAATATCCACTTTTTCAAAAAATAAAATAAAATAAAGGAGGGCCGATCCTTATGTATACAACTGTTTTGGGCCACATCTAAAGGAAGCCCAGAATAGAATATTTAAACTGGCCTGTTGGTAAATGGGCTCATATTGGGCCTAAACATTTTTGGTTAGCCCAAAGTCAAATTAATTTGATATTTTTGGTACAGATATGGGCTGGGTAAGTTTTATTATTTTCACTACTAGGAACCTTATTTTCAATTGGAATACATTAATGGTTGGTAAATAATTTGATAGAGATTTAGGTATTGAAAATGAAATAAAATACTTTATCATAAATTTATGGATTTCAATAGTTCTGGAAATTCTGTTCTAAATTGATCGATCTAAGAGTAAAGTACGTTTTTCATATAATTGGTATATAGTTAATAAAAAAATATCAATTGATTATATAATAAGTATAATATTAGAGGAAATTAATATGATTCTTTCTCGTGATTAATTATTATGGTCAAGGCTGAAAAATTATGGCGATTATTAATTACTCGTGGCTGCATAACTGATTTTATCTGATAATGATAGATAGTATTGATTTGTTATAATTATTAAGTCGTAGCTATTTATAATATAGAAAATAATTCATTTTTTTTTGTAGTATAACACTTGCAAAAATAAATAATTAAACTCTGTTCGACAGAGAAAATGTGGAGAAAGTTTTATGGTAATTCCGCATTTCATTTATCTATTTATTTATACTATTTATTAAGTTTCGAGGCCTTCAAATTGACTACAATGCCCTTACTAATATTCATTTTATTTTTAAGTATCAATCTCTTCATTTAATTAGTTGTATCAATAATACTTTTATTCGTATACATTTAAAAATAATTTATTTTTGCAGGTGGAATTTCTAATTATGCATACACATCGAGTATGTACGACTAATTGTATTAAAAAAATCAAGAATCGTAGGGGGGGAGGGGGGGGATCAATGATAAAGTGAAGTAGGAGTAGTGTAGGCCACTAGAATTGAAACTGGGGGCAACAAGTAGAGGTGCATGAAAAGCAATTGAAGAAACTCAATCTTAATGGACATAAGGGCTAAGCCAAAATGCCTCTAGAAAGAGACAGATAAGAGACCAACTATAGTGAGCTCTAGGTTAAACCTTACTCACTTCCAACTACCCTTTTCTTTTTCTTTTTAATATTCATGTATTTGCAGTCGATACGTATTAAAAATCTCATATACGGGTAAATTGAAAATGTAACAAATATGAAAGAAAAGTATAAATATGATTTTTTATGACAGAAGAGTTTCGTATGATTATCGGCCACCGCAAGTGAAGATGTGGGCTGCGATAAGTTGAAAAATTAACATGATCGGTTAGTTAGGTATATTTGAGGGCAAAATCATACTGTTTCAATAAGAACGGATAATATAAGAATGTGAATACAAGTAAAATCAATATATATTCATTAATACATACAATATATGTGTTAATAAAGCATCCATGATCTCTGTTTCAGACACAAACGCACAAGACACATCCCACATAGTCATGTACTCAATGGATTTGGCTTTTACTTTAGTAAGTAATATTAAAGTATTAGTAATAAAAAATAGGGTAGAAGTACAAATAGGCATAAGGAGAAGGGGTGAGGGAGCATGGGTTGTTCTCCTTTTTGCTCTTCTTTTCATCCCTTTTCTCTTTTTCTTTTTGGTTGCAATGTGTTTGAAACTTTTATGGGAAGGGGACCTTTTTAGTCTCCATGTGCTCCCAATCCATCAACTTCACTTCCACTTAATGCATCATTCCATATGAAAGACAAAACATTCAAATTTCACACTTCTTCTTCTTCTTCTTTTATTTAAATTTTCCCCTTCAAAAGAATTCAAGAAAATTCATTTTCTCAAATTAATTCAGTCCCACAAGAAAATTCATTTTCTCTTTTCTTGAAATGACATGGGGTATATATATATATATATGAATATAATGTTTATCAGTTCATATATTGATTCTGAACGAAATTCTATTTTAAAGTATACTTGATCAGTATTAACAAATATCTTTTTCTTTGGGTACTATATACATACATAGGGTTAATTACACTTAGACCCCTTTATGAAAATACAAAATTATACTTTTTCTCCAAAAAGTTTTGAAATTACACTTACACTCGAAAATTCTATGTCTACACCCAACTCCCTTTCCTTAGAGTTTAGCTGGAAAACACTAACATTAGCTAAATAAATTATATAAATTTGTAATTTTGTCCCTCATTTAATATTCTCATATATATTTTGTACTTTAAAAGAGATAAAAACAATATATATATATATATATAAATTGAGTGAGATTAACATCATACATTTCCCCCCTCATAAGTACAAAATTATTAGAGGAGAATGTTAAATACGGGGTAAAATTAAAAATTTATGTAATGTTTTTGTCAATATCAGTATTTTTCATCCAAACCTTAATGAAAGAGAGTCAGGTGTAAAGAATGAATTTTTAAAAAGGGTGTGAGTATAATTTTAAATTTTTTTTTATAGAAAGTGTGATTTCACATTTTTAAAGGGGTTTAAATGTAATTAACCCTATATATATATATATATATATATATATATATATATTTGGGTATATTGAAATTTGTGATGAGATGAAAAACAAACAAAAAGTAACACCCAAAAGGGAGTAGTGAGTGGTAACATGTCACACACATGCACTAGGGGAAAAGGAATAAAAAAGATGGGAAAAGGTGCTATTTACAACCCAAAAAAGCTTTCTTTGAATGACAACTTCTTTGTTAAGAAGGATCTAAAGAGAAGATGGGGTCACTTTTTATCTTATATACATGTAAATCATACCCCAACCAACCCTAATCATCAATTCATGAACAAGATGGGGTCCAACATTTTTGGAATCTATCAATTTCTTCCTCTTGCATGCCCCCACTCTCCTAATCCATTATTATAATTCTACCTCAACCTTATAATTACCCTTAATTACTTATTAACTTTTTTAGTTAAAACAATTAGTGAAAAAATAATAATATCAGTATATATCGTCTGAGCAGTTCATCAATCACATCGATGGGATACCTAAAAAATATTTAAATGTCGAACAATACATTCGACTTCAAAAAATAAGTACAAATACAATTCATTATCAAACATTAATTAATAGATAAAGTATTAATTCATTTCGTAACATCATTATCGTACATATATGAGGGTTTATATATTATAATCCGCTTAATTGCTGCATAAATGGATGGTTTGATTGAGAGGGTGTTTGGCTGAATTTATAAGCTCTTTAAAACATTTTAGCTTATATATACAAAGTTAAAAGTGTTTTGTAAAAGTTTTAGATGACGGGCTTATAATAAGATCCAAAAATAAAATGGTAAGAGCTTATAAATATCTGTAACAAAGAAAAATGCAGAATTCCCATTTTTCAGCTTATTTTTAAAATTTTAACAAAACTGGCATTTCAAACATAGTCTTATTTAATCTAACTAAACACGTTTAAGAACATATTTTTAAGATAGGATCTAAATATTTTATAAATTTTAAAAATACTTCATAAAACATAAGATGTTTTAAATAAATTTAGTCCAACGTTCGAGAATGTTAATGTGAATCATAAATAATTAATTAATAATTTTTTTTTGGAATTATGAGGAAGGAAAAAGGGTTGGGTTAATTTGGTTTTACTCCGACAAGCTATGTATTAATTAATTAGTATTTACTTTTGGAAAAGTAAGTTTAAGAGAGTGATTAAGGTTAAGATGAATGGAAATGGGGGGGTGGGGGTATGATAAGAAGTGGTGATGAGTGAGGGAACAGACCATGTGGGTGGGGTGACTCACCTTTAAATCCAAAAAGAGAGAGAGAGAGAGTCCAAAAGTCAAAGCATCAAATCCAAAAGATGGAATGAAAAAGCGTCTTTCCAAAAGAACCTAAAAACGTGCAATTATACGTTTTTTTGGGGCTTCGTCTCACGTAACGTAAACACTCAACTCCATCAACAGTAGACACACCATATCTCTCTCCCTCTCTCTCTGTATGTATGTATGTATGTATGTATATTGTTGTAGTTATTATCACTTTGGGTTCTCTAGGCTTATGCGGTGTTTGTAACGGCAAAGGCTTAAATGTAATTTTTTATACTGTAATTTATGTTTTTTAGCGTTCTCCTTCTAAATTTTTTAAGTAACACTTTGTAACAAGTATTCCAACATCATTTTTTAATCGGATGAATAGCAATTTATTTCCCTATGATATTGAAAATAAGCACGTTACTCTCCTATAAAAAAGATATAGCAATTTACCCCCCTATACTTTTTAAAATGAAGCAATTTACCTCCTAAATTCCTTCATTTTAAAAATCGTAGGGGGATAAATTATTGTATTTTTAAAAATACAAGGAGGTAAATCGTTATTTATTTTTCATAAATGAGTAATTTACTCATTTGCGATATCACAAGAGGATTGCTTGCATTTTTCTCTTTTTTAATCTCTCTTATAATTGTTACTTCCAAATGATCCCAATTTTTACATCCTAATCATTTATCCGTTTTTTCTGAAAAAATTGAACACTTCTAAAAACGCAAAGTTTTTGCAAACACAGACGTACGCAATTATTTATCAATTTTTGCAACTTACAATAAAATTGTAAAATATTAAGTTATTTTTTTTAAAATATTCTAATTTTAGTTTTATTTATTTTTATCTAATTTATAATTTATTTTCATTGTAAAAATAGAAGTTATTTTAGACATTCTCTTAATCTATTTACTTTAATTTTTATTTTTTTTAGAAAAAGAATTTCTTAAGAGTGTGTGTGTCTGTGTGTGCAGCCACGCAATAGTACAGTACATTTTAGTCAAAAGAAGCTGACAATAGTAATAATTCATTCTATCTCAAAAAAAATAAAAGTAATAATTCATTCTTAAAGAGGCAATCTAACTTTCTTTATTGCGAGAGAGAAATAAAGTGGGAAAATAATTATTACAAAAAATAAAATAAAAAAGTATATAAATATAATTTGATGAAAATATGTATTTTTAGGATTTTCCACTAGAACCTAAAATCAAAGCCAAAAAAATGAAAATATTACATTTTACGTCCTGTATTTTAAGATAAGTGCATTTTTTGTCCGGTTATGAGATTCTTATTATTACTTTCATAAGTTACAATTCTCATTTTTTGTCATTTTGTTTGAGTTCATTAATATTTTAACGAGAAAGGCCCGTGTTAAGCATGTGGCCGTTATTCAGTAGTGAAATTTGACGGAAAACTAAAATTGAGATTTTTTTATAATTTATAAAATTACTAATACGAATCTCGTAAACAATAGGAGTAAAAGTGATCTAAGAATTAACAACGATTCGCTTAGCATGTGCCTTTTTGTCGAAATACTACAAAAAAATCTAATAAAAGAACTAAAAATAATTTTTTTTTTAAAATTATGAGACCATTAATAAAATCTTGTAATTATTTGGATGTAAAATATATATCTACTCTAAAATATGGGATAAAAGTGCTACTTCACCCAAAAACACTTTTGTTTGTATTATATCAACGAAGGCAGATTACTTTCTTGCCCTTAGCTCTTTTTGAGTTGATCATTATGACAACACATTCTAAGGACGTCATTGTAATTTGACGAACTGCATTCCTTAATTGAGGTTTTTTTTTTATTTATTTTTTTAATAGTTTCAATCTCTGATCATTTAAATTTTACTTTTTTTTTACTATTAACTTTTTCCTTTCCATGAATTTATTAATTATGACGTCACCTTTAAATAATACAATCACGTCACTTCACATAATAAAGTCTTGCATTTAATACCCTCAACTCCTAATTCACCTTCATTTTTTTCAAATTTAAAATAATTCAAATGTAAGTATTTCATATTAATTTTCTATTATGAATTTTATTACATTTTTTATTTTATTTAATATATAAATGTCATTTGTCGATGTCATTTGCTTTATTAGAAAATATTTTTTACAAGTAGCATATACATGTTAAATTGAATAAAAAATTCAATTCGATAATATATGTAGGATTCATATGTTACAAAAGATAATTAATTATTCACTATATTATAAATGACTATAACTTGAAATCATGATATTAATTTATCTATTATGTACTACGACAAAATTGTTCAATAGCAATAAAAGAAAAATAAGTATCAAGCTAATTAGCAAGTAAAATTTTCGACTAATTTATATTATTTAATACGAGAACTTTACTTGCTAACCGAATTTAACAATAAAAATTTACATACTAAAGAATTTGGCAAATATATATATATATATATTAAATAATAAAGTTAGTAACAATAGTTTACTTGTTAATTAACTTGACACTAGTTTTATCATCAAATTTTTTGTGACCATTGAGTTATTTTCTTGTAATAATGGTTAAACAAAGCCAATGCTAGTTTACAATTTAAACAATATGGCACTTAAAAATGAGGCTTTTGACAACGAAACCAAAACTCGACCATTAAGTTTAGGTATGTTTAATCAGTATTTATCATGATCTTAACTATGTCGAAAATATTTATCATTAATGTAGTCAAGCATCCCATGTTAGTTACAGACAATGAGTTTGAGCGATTTATAAACCCCAATGCTTCCTCTCCCAAGGAAAAAATAATATTTTTGGTCCCATAAGTTAGATTTATTTCATTTTTGGTCATATTCATTATGAGATTGACACTTCTAGTTCCGTAATTTACAAAAAGGAGCACTTTTGGTCCTCATTTATTTTTTTCATCTACGATTTAATGATTTCGGGCACTTGACCATTATTTTTGTAAGTTAAAGCCAAGTACAAGCAACACAAAGAATTATATCTTTTACAAGTGAATCAAGTAGATCAAGTGGAGCATTCATATGCTTCTATAGAAAAAAGGGCCAATTTCCCATCCAGACAAAATATTTAATGGCCACGAGCTCGGCACATGTGTTAATTTTTATAAGTTATAGAATTAAAAGTGTTAATCCTGTAATCAATGGAACAAAAAATGAAAAGAACCTAATTACTTATATGTTTAAAAATGCTATTTCCCTTCTCCCAAAGCAGGATGTCTTAATAGGACAAAATCATGCGACTCCTTTCTATCGAATTGTAGCCAAAGCGAACAATACTTCGATACGAGACTGGCTGGTCTAAGACATCCTCCCTGTTTAGATCTATTTTCAAGACTAAATCATGAGATTCATACAAAAATTGAGCAGATAATATTTTGCACAACATGGATAAATCAAAGCTACAAGGCATATCTACCATGAATTTTGTATCTATTAATATTTTGATCTCATTTACAAAATTATAACTAATTAATATTTACAAGATTTCTTAATTTTAAACATAGTAATTTACTTTTAATAAAAAAATCATATTTCTTTTAATGAATAGGTAAAAAAACAAGGTAGCACGAATTTTCACGGTGGACAGGTGAAAAAGAATAATGGGGAGACAAACATTTGTTGTGGAAAGCAAATGGCCCTCAGCTGATCTGCTCTCTCTGCCTTCCTCCTAAAAGGATTTGGATTACACAGACGACGACGACGACTACGAAAGACACCAAGTTCTTGTCTTCCGCGCAGTATCTGAGAAATTCAAGTACGCAACAATATAACATATCACTTCACCATAGCGTACAATGTTTTCTATGATGCTATCATGTCTCTGCATGTCCTACAAGTACGACAATCCCACGCTCCTTATTAATTACTACTATTGTAATAGGATCAAACGGTAAATATTATTTGATGTTATAGTTGTATTTAATATTATACACCATATTCAAAGATAAATTCTACGCACTCCTCCTGAAAAATATTACACTAACAATCTCAGAGGGTGTAGCTGTAATTTTATGAAAGCATGCTTTGGCCTACCTCAAGAGTGCCAATGTAATTTACCCAAAAATAAAAAGATAAGTTACAACGGGCTCCTCTAAGATTTGCCATGATTACAAATATTTTTTCGTTATTTGAAAAGTTACAAATACTCACTGGAATTAACGGTAGTGTAACAAATATTTTCTGATAATGGGCTGTCACAAGGGGTATTTGTTAAACGACCGTTAATTTTAAGGGATATTTATAATTTTGAAAATTACAACAGAATATTTATAATTATGATAAATTTTAAAAGTGCACGTATAATTTACCTCATAAGATAAATAAAAGTTCTATGTTACCTCTAGTTGATGGGATATTTCATCAACTGTATCTAGATTTTGTTAGGATTTAACGGTCAAGAATTATATCGACACATTTTAAAAAAATGAGGGATGTTATAGTTCATTAGCGAGATGAGGGACTAAAGTGATGTTAAAAGTAAAAATGAGGGACTAATAAAGAATTTTGGCCTTCTTTAAGAGACCCCGAGGATAATTAGTATTAATTAAGAGATATGTTTGAATGAGCTTATAAGCTCTTCAAAACATCTTATAAAATATTTAATACCTTATAAGATGCTACAAAGTACTTGGTAGATTTTTTAGAGAAGAGCTTATACGCTAATTCTAAAATTAAGATGTCAGGACTTATTGACTCTCTCTCTCTTTTTTTTTTTTTTTAAAAGAAAAGTACAAGATTGATAACTTATTTATATGATCTTAACAAATGAATTCCTTCAAATAAATAATAAATTTGGCGTTATTAACATATTTATAAATTACATAATCTTATTTTATTCAAATACTTCATAAACTTCTTTCTAAAAAGATCTAACATTTTGTGTAAATTACTAAGGTCTAAAAACTAAAATTGTGACAATTCCATGGCTTGGCAACAACTATTGGTCGTTGTTTCTGAAAATGCAGCGAAAATATTAGTTATATTTCGGCTATTACTAAAAATCATGGCGAATATTGATTTATCATGATAAAATATTAAGTTTTTACTTTGATTTTATTTAATAGTAGTTAATAGTATTGATTTACCACTGCTTTAAGCCATGGTCATTTATAGTGTAGCGAAAATTTAATTTTTTTATAGTGCAAATACTAATTAGCCATGGTTACTCAACAATTATTAGTTGTTGTCTATGCTATAAAACATTAGGCATGGCTTAAAAATCATAGCAAATGCTTTGAATACAACTAAAACTATAGTAAATATTAATTTAATCGTGATCAAAATTCAAAATTTTTATATTAATTTTATTTTATCATGATAAATAAATATCAATTCCCAATAATTTTTAAAATGCGCCGGTCATCTATAGCGTAGAATATAATCATTTTTTTCCTTTTTGGCAGTGAACAAATAATTCTGGTCTGCATTCAATGTTAGTAATAGATTGGACGTATTGCACTCAATTATAGTAGAAAAAAATTCAACTATTTTTGATAGAGAGAGAGATTGTTACGTATTAATTTTCTTTTATTTTTTTAGTTATCAACAAATAAAAGGCTTGGAATGAACAACAGATGTACGTGTCGACTATTTGTTTGCAGCTACCCCTAATAGATTTTTCTTTCCATAAGAAAATATCATATCAGGTCAAATTTGTTATCATTATTATGGGAAAATAGTATTTTTTATTCTACAACGTAGAGTCTTTATATTTATAATTTTATTCGTAATGAGATTCTCACTTTTAATCACATAACTTACAAAACATAGTAATTTGAGTTCTATCATACCTTTCCGTTAAAGATTTAACTAAAAAAGTTGTGTGTTTAGGACGTGGTCGTTAAATGCTCAGTCGATCTGAAAAATTTAACGACCACTTAGCCTTTTTCGTTAAATATCTAAAAAAAAGGACCATGAAACAACAAGTGTTACTTTTTAAAAATGATAAGATCAAAAATAAAAATTTCGTAATTAAGTAAACAAGAAGTGTAAAGGCCCTATGTTGCGGAATGAAGAATGCTATTTTCCCCCTATTCTAACTAAAGAAACATAACTACTGCATAATGTCAAAAAATTGTAACTTGATTACTGCAGTCCCAGTGATATATTAGAATTTAAGCTTGAATCCTTATAGGATTGAGAGGGTGTTTGACTGAGTTTATAAGTTCTATAAAATTATTCGGTACTTTTTCTTTATTTTCTACTTAAAAAGCTTATATGATCTCAAAATCAAATGTTTAAAATCTTATAAGCTGTTTAAGCTCAACCCATCACTACAAAAAAATATGAGATTTGACATAGATCAGTCAATCATTCCAAAGCCCATTTCACATTGGAACGGGTATTGGGACACATTAGGAATGAAATTTGGTACATAACGTCGTGATCCCCAATTTTTGTGGGTTATTTTTGGAACGGCCAAATCGTGCCATCATGTATTCCAAAATATTACAACTTCTGTTCTTACGACTGTTCCAAAATAGTAACGGTAAATGATTGAAATTTTGTTTGAAACACATTATTAGAATTAGGGACGGTCTTGAGTTAACCGTTCCGATATGTGAGATAATTGATGTCCAAAAGATGACAGTTATTAAATGTATTCCAAAATGAGGTACAATTTGGAACGATTTTGAGTATGCACCTTAGCAATTATGCGAAAAACCATTCCTAAATATGAGTTTGCTTAAGACGGAATGTGTTATAAAGACCGTCCCAAAAATCAGTACAAGTTGGAACGATTTTGTTATTTTATAAATACTGTATTACTAAGACCGTTCCAAATAAAGTACTACGAATATAATTCAACGGACATAAAATCGTGCCTAAGTCTCTCCGATGACTGTTTAAAATTGTGAAATAGCGACTAGTTTTTAACGATAACCATTCCAATGTTTTTTATATATATGTTCCTCTCTTTCCATTTAATTTCACTATCGTCTTCCATTCTTCCTATTTTCTCTCTAATCCTCAATCTCTCTTGATTTTTTTTTTATTACTCACTGTCCCACTAATATTTTTATACGCTTCGCTATAAAAAGAGTGGGATTTGGCACGGATAAGACAACTGTTCCAAAACCCACTTCATATTGGAATGGATTTTGGATACATTAGGAACGAAACTTGGTAGATGGCGTCATGATCCCTATTTTTTATAGGTTATATATTTGGAACGGCCAAACTGTTCCAACATGTATTCCAAACAAATAGCAAAATCCTTAGCAAAGACCGTTCCAACGTAGTAACGATAAATGGTTGGAACTCTGTTTCGAACACATTATTAGAATTATGGACGATCTTGCAAAGACCGTTCCTATATGTGTGAAATGAATTTTCAAAAAATGACAGTTAGTAAATATATTTCAAAATAAGGTACAATTTGAAACAGTTTAATCACGCACATAAGCAATTATGAAGAAATCATTCCTAATTATGAGTTTAAACAAAAAATTAGCTAATTGACCACTAAACCAAGGTATTGCTGGTACTACAAAATAGATTAGTATATGCTAATACTAAAAATTTTAGATATATATACTATTGAACCATGATACCGACAAAGAGTTATCTTGTTTTGTATTGTTGGCCTAATTGATAAAAACGAATAATTTTCAATTAAATAATTGTATGATCGATTTCTTTTATGAATATGCGAAGGTTGCAATGACAATAACTTCTGAGAGCTATTTTAAGTAACCAATTAAGGGTTTGAAGCAATTCAGATTGGGTTTGGTTGGATCTGAATTAATTATATGATAAGTATAATGTATTTATCGTATAATTGGTATACAATTAAAAAAATATGACAAATCATAAGACAAATATATTATATTTTATTTTATAATTAATTTAATTTAATCAAACTTAATTTAAATAAAAAAAATTTCAAGACCTTAATCTTTAATGGTGACCGTTGGCAGAACCACTCGAATTAATATAATATTTACTAATGTACTCGATTTCTATCATTCTTGTCAGAAATCCATTTAGAAACTGTCAAGAGCTACAGTACGTAGGGGATCATTATAATCTGAATACCTATGCTACAATTTATTACATTTCACCAATTTGTATGTTGTCGGACAAGATTCATCCTTCACAGGGTGAAACTAAATGCTGACTACCAAATGCTACAACAAATATGATTTTCATATCTTTAATGAATAATCATATAAATATTTATTAATTGCAATGGCGCAACGGCTGTTGTCGACCGGTTTAAAAAATTAGCTACAACTAAAAATTAAGATAAATGACAATCACCTTTTATGAGATAATTGGCATAATTATAAATACTTCGTGTAATAACGAGCCAATTTCGTTAGATTTTCATCCAATTTTGATAGTGAACCCTATATTTTATATACTTTTTAGAATTTTACAAAATATTTTTATGAATTAATATTCTCAATGGATTATTTACTTTATCCACTCTCAATTTTTTTATGTTTTCTTTTTTTTTTTAAAAAAAAAATCAGCAGGGATAAAATAGTAATTTTAACCTCACAGTCTAAAACTACACAATTATTTTTCATTTGAAAGGAGTACTTATAATTTTTCGAGCAATAAGTGAATATTCGTAATTACATCAAACCTCAAGGGAGGTAGTTGTAACTTATTCTAAAAATTATGGCAAACATTTTAACCGTATATAAAATTATGAAAAATATTGATTAACTGTGGTCAAAATTTAAATTTTCACATTGATTTGATAATGATAAATTATATATAGTATCAATATGTGGTTTTTAAATCGTAATAATTTATAATGCAAGGGATATTATTTTTTTTTGTTTGGTGAAAGGGGTCAGACGACAATAATTTTAGGAATAATTCAGGAAATTAATACAGGGGGGGTGCATGCATAAATGTTTGGACATGTAGTAAACCATAATTGTGAAAAAATAGGTATCCGACTCGTGTGATGCTGTCCTACCCCTTCCACAGGGGGGAGCGCATGTAGCTAAATTTATGTACAAGTAATAATGAAGTGCTCAGTTGTCTCATGATTTCTTCAAGAAGTAGATGAAATACTCAAATATGTAATAAATAAGACAATAATTCGGATCTACTGAAATAGTACTGAACCGAATTATTAGAAAAAGAAGTACAAAGGAGAGTTTTGCATCATTTAGAGGTAGGAGTGCGTGAATATGGTTGGAGTCGAGCTGATCACATTATTATTTAAATTTATTTGAATAATTTTTGTCTTTTAATTTAGAGTATTTCTATTTTTGATTTTGTTGGTTCCAAGATTTTATTTTTTTTTAATTCTATAACTTGTAAAAAGTAGTACTTCTGATCCCAACGACACAATTTCGTTAGATATTTTAACAAAAAATGCCATATGCTTACATGTGGTTGTTGTGGCCGTTACACTTTTGGTCCATTGATTACAAAATTCTAACTTTTAGTTTCATAACTTTAAAAAAATAATATTTTTGATCCCATACATTTAACAGCTATCTGATATTTTTTATTAAATATCCAACCTACAGACGTCATGGGATTAAAAGTGATATTTTTTTAAAATTACAGAATGAAAAATGAAAATCCCTTCACTAGTGAAATTAAAAAGTAAAAAAATTCTAAATTATTGAACAAAAGATATTATTTTCCCGATTTTTCAGTTGAGTGTACGAATCGAGGATATGAATAAGTCGAGTTCATCAGTGGCTTTATATATTTCATTTTATAGGGTTAATATATAGCATTTTATTTAATTTCCTGTGAAAATTTTAATGGGCAAAAATTCCTTAAAACTCCAAAAAGAAAAAATGACGACTTGAATAAAAACTTTGTGTATATATATATATATATTACTGCAATAAACTCATATTTTGACATTCAAATTTAATAGTTGTGTTTTTGTATTAGTACGTGGAAACAAAACAGACATGTAATAAGCCAAAAGTCAGTTACCATCTTTATTTTACGCGAGCGAGGTGTGAGGGGGCTTTTGCAAAAAATCTCAGGGAAGTTGCTGTATTTGATCCTTTTCTAATTACATGTTAGTTTTATTAAAGGTAAATTACAACCGTCTCTCTTGAGATTTGACATAATTACAAATACCTTCTTGTTGTTAGAAAAATTATAAATACCTCCCTGATTTTAAGGTCCATTTAACAACGAGCCCATTTCGTTAGATTTTCATCCAATTTTGATGATGAACTGACGAAAATACCCTTTTAACCATCGATCTTAGATTAAATTAAGAATACTGTCATAACACGTTCCAAAATTCAACTAGCCAATATGGCAATTAAGGCAAAATCATGAAGCAAAACGATTTTTTTACTCTATCACTTTGCAAGAACAGAGGTCGGGATTGAATTAAAGCATAAGAGAAGAGAAGAGAAGAAAACGGAAGAGAAAGATGTGGATAGGATCACAAATAAGGTTTTAATCGATTGGTAAAGTTGAAAAATTAAAAAGTTGTGGGGTCAAATATCACGAATGTGGGTATATATTTCTACTTTTCTACTAATTATTTGTGTTTTTTTATCTCATTTGAATGTATTCATTTGACAGGAGATTAAATAGTTTGAAACCCTTATTTTATGACTTTGCTTCTCAAATACCAAAGAATTACCAAACAGGACGATGATCTGCATATTTTTTACTAGGCAGAATGTTGACCATTGATGCCCTCACAATCAAGGGCTCTCAGTGTGACACGTTGCTCCGTAACTAGGGTCCCACCCCAACAAACCTAACGATGTGTATTGCAGGACAACTCATATTCATCCAACTTGAGAACCTCAAGTGGATCTCATCTAAGTCAGCTCGTCAAGTCATCACTAACCTCGACCTAATCATCATTGATTTAAATTATCCATACTGAATCAATATGGCAAAATATTTTTTTAGTTCCAGAAACAAGTGTAGAATTTATTTTAGTACCACAATTATGGCATGTGTTATTTTTAGTCTCAAAAAGGTCACGGGTGTTGTGGTTTTGGGACTAAAAAAGATGTTTGGGACTAAAATTGCGTTGTAATTTTGAAATTAAAAAAATCCAAAATCACATTTTTTGAGATTAAAAAGACGTGATTTTGAGTTTTACGAGACTAAAAGCTGATCCTACCATAACTGTGTTATCAAAAAAAATTATGTCTTTATTTTATGGAACTAAAAAAATATTTTCCCCCGAATCAATTTTAGAATATGATACTAGAGAAAAAGAACATCGACAGCATGAAATGGAGTAGTCCCTCAGCTGGACCATATAAGCCTTGATACATTTAATGTTGGGGGCAATATCTATTTATGTTCTTAACAATTTACATAAATTTAGTAGACAACATTTAAATTATACGTACAATAAAACAGGTCTCTGAATTCTTACTAGTTCAATGATTCGTGTTTCTGTAGTGATTGCTGCTACTCTTAGAATCACTTTTATGCCTTTACATGAACATTGTTACTATATGCCAAATTAACTGAGTAAATATAATATTCTTCATTAAAGAAATATACTATATATATTTACAAATTTTATGCACATTTAGAAATTACAAAATGAGATAATATATATACTTTTTAAATACTAGGAAGTAGAAACATATTTAAAAAGATGAAAATATTATTTAGTAGTTACAAAAAAAATTAAACTGATCACGATGTTATTTATATTTCTATATATCATTGATTGATCATTAGTATATAGTAAAAAAAATGTAATCATTTAGTTTAGTTGATGATGGAATTATTTAATTTTTTATTTGTAATTCATTTTTAAATTTAATAGTTACTATTAAATAAAAAAATTATTTCTTAAAGTTTAATTGTATTGAAAAAAATAATGCAAAAGTAAAATGTAATATATCTCACATCCAATATTACAATAAAATTAACAAAGTCCCTTATTTTTGAATTTTTTTGTAAGAAATTCTAGTTTAATAAAATGATTATTTTTTTATTTGTAGGTTTTGTTTTTATGTCTATATATTTCTTCATTTGTATTAATTGCAATGTGCTATAATTATGCTAATTATATTTTACAATCAATTTTTGAATTTATCAAAATATTGAATACATTCTTGATTAACTTCTAAGTATGAAACATTATTTCATAAATTTTATTAATTTGTAGTTTTTAACTTTATATTTTTAGAATGATTTCTTGACCTATTTATTCATTTAAATTTAATTGGTGTTATCTATTACTTATTTAATAGTACGTATGTTCTTAAAACTTAATCTTCCAGGTGCATACAAGATTATCTAATATCGAAAAATCAAATATGAGATTCACTCGATAATTAAATTTTCATTTGCAATTTCAATTTAATAGAAATTAGTGCTTTTATTTATCGATATTTTTTTATTCTTAATACTTAATTTATTTTTATTAATCTTAACTTATTTTTTTGTAAATTTATTTTTAAGAAAAATATATTGCTCTTTTGTTTATTTCTTTATCAATTTTCTTATTTCTATTTTCAATATAATTAACTCATTTTCTCTTTATTATTTTATTATTACTAATTTGACTCCCAATTATGCAACTTACTTAATATGAAAAATAGAATTATGCAGTTAATTTAAATTTAGTTTACAATTAATGAGTTATACAATTACGTACTTTTAAAATCTTACTTTCAATTGATATCAATTTTTATTTTATATCTTATGAGCTTTATTTTATTTTAGTAATATTAATTTTACTTTTATTATTTTTTTATCTATAAATAGTTTGAAATTTATATTTTTCTATGTTGCTAATATTTTATTGTTATCTTTTTATTTATAAATAGTTTGAAATTTATTGATATAGAATTATTAGTTATTTTTCTAAGAAAATAGTCTAAACTGAATCTTTAGTATCAAAATAATTATATCCTGTATCTTGTGGCTCCAATATTTCATATAATTATATTTCAATAGCAACTATTATATTTAGTGTTCAATTTAGGTTATTAATTGTACGTAATATCATCTACACTATTTTTCGACCTTTAACTTTTTAGATATTTCAATCATATTTAATGTTAATTTACCTCTACTATATTATTAAAAATAAATAAAATAACTTTTATATACATTAATATTTCTTCTTTCGTTAGTTCTTTATACAATTTATTTTAAAATTAATACATAAATGAATTTAAATAAATGATTAAAACTTCATGTTGACTTCGTCCTTGGTATGCTTATTATATATAATGTGAAATACTTTATAGAATTTATAGTTTTGGGTTCTATTTTTTCTATCATAAAATATTATTTGACATATTTTTAAAGGTTCACTCTGGCATTCATTTCATTGTGATTTTTGTAAATTATCATTTTTAATGGTAATTAAGTTTAAAAAACAATAAGTTAACAATGGAGGGACAATCTAGAAAATTGGTACTCAAATATAATTTTATTAATTTCTAATGTTCAATGAAATGACTTGCATTAGACTTTTCTTAATGTAGGTTTACGTAGTATATTTAATTAAAACTCTATCTTTTCTAATATAAGATTTAAAAATTATATTAATGAAATATTCAATTTAAGTGATAACCAATTTACTTAAATAAGTTGGGTTTTTTCCTCTTTAGAATTATTATTATTTTTTTATCTTTTTAAGTGACTATTTTGTAATATTAAATATTATATTAACCGTTTAGTAAAAAAGGAGTAAAAGTTCAATATAAAGTAATTATCCAATATTAGTATTAAAATAAAAGTAATTAGTCACAAGTAACTCATTATAAAATCAATTAAACGGGTTTGGTTGATTGTTAGATGATCGATAAAGTTAGAAGTATATTGATAATTTTTCAAATAATGAGAGATATTTATAGATATGCCAAATCTCAGAGGATGTCTTTGTAATTTCCCTTATGTATATAATATTTTTTTTTTCTTTCTGTAGGAACTAATAAACAATGATCATGTAAAATTCACAAATTAAATCTTGTATAATTTTTTAAAGTTCCCATCTAAAATTTGTGATAGATGGTCAAATATTAACTTTCATTTTAGTACAAGTTGAGTAATAAATAATGGGAGTGGTCCAAAAGTTGAGGTGAAAAATGAGAGGAAACGGAAAGGTAGGGGTTCACTTTTGGGCAGGGGTTGGGCTTTTTTCCTGTATAGTGCAAAGTCAGGGAAAGACAATAGCAACAGCACGCAGTTATTTTCCTTCTTGTAATAAACACACACACACACACACTAACATATACACAAACACATCTCTTTCTCTCTCTCTCACACACACAGTACAGAGAGAGAGAGAGATGGTTAGGCAATGGTCTCTGCATAAATGGAAAGATGGGTGTTCCACTGATTCTGATGCCGGGGGAAAAAGAGAGTGAAATTTTGAAATGAATGGAGTTTGTTTGTGTCTGTGTGTTGAGAGTGACGAGTCCCAGCATCAACCATTACAACTGTGGCACTGAAAAACATGGTGTCTTTGATTTACATTTATATGTATGCAGAACTGCAGGAGAAAAGGACTCTTATTTTTCTGACCCTTTTAACTTTATTATTTATTATGTATATACGTGCGTGAGTATGCCACCAGCAGCATAACACCCCCCTAAGCCCCACCACCCCACCTCTCTCTCTCTCTCTCTCTCTATATATATATATATGTATATATACTTATGTATATGTTTGTGTAATTAATTATACGTGCACTCATGCAATAATTCTATGGCAGTAGCGTTGTTTAATGCCTGGTCAGGAGACTAGGGACGGGGGGTCACCTCCATTTTTCTGACCACCTCAGCCAACAAAGATCTTCTAATACTCCAAACACGAAATCTAACAATACCAAAAGTTGAGCGTAGACTGGATAATGTATTCCAACTCTCTCTCTCTCTCTCTCACACACACACACATGTGTAGTGTTTGATAGGATTAATGATTTGGGAGAAAAGAAGAACTTAAATGAGCAATTTATGGATTGTTTTCTTGTGTAATTATAGATAATTATTGTATTATGTAAGTGTAAGAATCTTCGGTTTATATGTTATAAGGTTGCCGGGCGGGTACTTTTGTTTGAAGCCAAACCCAACTCTCCATTTTGAAACCAAACATAAACTGTAAAGAACAATCAAGCCCGAAAAGGAAAAATATTCGTGCATGAATAGCCATTAATGCGAATCTCATGAATACCAAGAAACCTTACATCTTTTTCCCATGGAAATAGACTTGTAAGAGGAAAAGGGAAAAAGGAGATCAGAAACCCTCAAACACACACACACACACACACACACATTATTGTTCCTGCTGAAAAAGCTTGCTGATGATGAGAGGAAAAAAGCAGATTATTATGGAACGTAGCTACCCCCAACACCTTTGAATTAAATGAACAGATCTAATTATAACTCATGAATACCAGCTGCTTTCAGTACAACACCAGAGGATCATCAACCAAAACATCCAGGCGGCCTTTCGCCTTTTCCTAGTTCAAACTTCTTCTGATCTTACTACATGCATGTCTAACACAAAACAAGAAAAGGGTTAACATTAATATCATAAGTCACACTGAAAATCAACATTTTGAGCAGTCCATTGATCTTGTTACTTTTGTTAATGATGATGATGGTCGCTTTTCCTGACTTCCCATTCTCGCAGTGCAGCTGAAATGTAACTCAACCCCACTGAATTACTCTGATCGTGACGGGAGGAAGAAGCTGTTTCTACGAGTGTTGGCCTAACGGAACCTTCCTGCTGGAACTTTTGCTTGCAAGAATGGCAGGTGATTTGCAGAATCGTGGAGTTCATTTGCATCGTGGCGTGCTCTTTCAGCGCCTGCGCTTTCTCCAGTTCCGCCTGCGCCTGTTGCCTGATTCTCTTCGCGTTGGCGAATTCCTGCTCCGCCAGCTCAATCTGACGCTTCGCCTGCTGCCGGGCCTCCTCCGCGTATGCTTTCTCCGCCATGGCTATCCTCAGCTGCTCTTGCGCCTGCTCTCTCAGTGTTACAGCTGGGGCCGTCCCCAGGCTTCGTTTCTCGCTCGTGCTGCTGCTCCCCCTCGGCGAGCATCTGTTGACGATGTTTACATTTGCATTGTCCGCCTCGGTTTTCTCCCCGATTTCCGATGAGCCAATGGAGAGCTGCAGCTGAGTCGAATGATCCTCGTCGAGTTTCGTCGAGGTGCCGGAGGCGTCGACGCCGGTGGCGCTAGCTTTCGTGAGAAGCTGGAGTTCGAGATTCGGCGGCCGGGAATTATTCTTGGGGGTGACTGATCCGCCGGCATCCGCCACATTGCTCAAGAAGATGGGATCAATTGGCTTCGGCAAAGAACGAGTGGCGGCAGCCCATGGCGCAACGCTGAGATTGGTGTCGCTGGATGGGCTGGGGCTCGACGCCGTCCGTGATAAGCAAGCTGGCGGCGGCTGTAGAGGGTGGCACTCTGATCGGAGCCGCCCCATACTGCAAGCATCCTGATGCTCGATGAAACTCTCGACCCTATACATGAAAACCAAGAATCAAGAAAACCATCATACCTCACGAGATGGATATATAATATCTAATGTCTACCGAGTTTGAACTCCAACAGGTAATAATTGTTGAGGATGATGATGATCACAAAACAAGGGTGTAATTGTAATGATTCTAACAGTGGTAAAGTCGACTATAAGGACAAAGTTGAACAGCAAATGTTGGTCCAAAGACCATTGTTTGCATTCATGAAGACGGGTGCAAGAAACAAGAAGAAAAGGATTCACATCATAAGTGATCTTGACCTCGAAACAAGCATATCTATTTCTTCCAAGAAACCAAGTAATTTGAAGCAAACAAATGCTAAAATGTACTTTACACTATAGTTAGACACATTAAACACATTAATTAATTAGCATTAACAGACTAGTGGCCGGGGTTTGTATTTTTCTACTAGTTTAGCTAGTATCAAGAAACTACAAGAATTAACAAACAGCAGCATCTTAATCACATCATTATTAAATTAATTCTACTTTGGATAGAGTCAAACACAATTAAGCACAAGAAAAGAGTATTATAATCATATTTCTGAACTGGGATATGAGAAAAGAATTCAAGCATGAAAACAACCCCTCAAATCAGTCCTTGATTCTTGGGAAACAAAGGTTTAACTGTCATTGAAACCTGCTACAAAAATAAAGTATATTGATTAGAAGCATGTTCGTGGTTTTTTTTTTCTTTTTATTAAAAGAAACAAAAAATAGAGGCGCTGACATCAGTCAAAAGACCCCTAGTCTATCAAGATTTCTTGCCTGCATATTTCTTGGACTGCTTGAGAAAATGATTTGACACACAGACTTCTGTAACCAAAACACACCCACACGCACTTAAATAATTAAAGGAAGGAGAGAAACCCTCTCAGCGAGACAATTAATTATGCAGAAAACCCGAAGAACTACTAAACATTCTTGCACTGAATACAATAAAAATCTTCGACAGGGATTCCTGATGTCCTTCTGCAAGAACTTCGTCTACTAATAATATATATTATGAAGATTATTTGTTGGGTGAATCAAGCAAGATTTTTAAAGACGAGGAATATGAATTACCTGGAGAAGACACGGCCACAATCACAAGAATGGCCCCGAGTCCCACAAGTCTTGAGATGGGCTTTATAATCCGACTGAACTGCGTATCCCTTTGAGCATTTCTCGCAGACCCATTGCTTCTGATTGCTGTGTTTCCGGCGAAAGTGTTTCTTGATGCCCACAAGATCACCGAGGGCGTGGCAGGGGTCGTGGTGGAGGCAGCTGGGCTCCGGGCAGACGAATACACGCTTTCTGGCTATTGGGTTCTCGCGCTTCAGCAACTTCCACGGCACCTTGTGCCTCCGCCGGTGCATCTGCAGATTCTGGTCGCGCTGGAACCCCTGGTTGCAGATCTCACACACGTATCGATCCGATTCCAGAAGGGTTTTTGGAGATAGAGACACAACTTCTGCATCCGGATCTACACCAAACAAAAGTTGACAAAAATTAAGTAATATTTCAAGAACCACTGAAATTGCAAATATATATATATACACGCATAGACATAGATTCACTACATATATGTGTATATATATGTGTGTGTGTTACCTGGTGTTCCGGCGGGGCGTCGTTTTCTCTTGCTGCTGCTTCCATTTTCCGAGGAAGAGAAGGGCTCGGAAGAAGGAGAAGGATCGTTGATGTTGCTCAACATTAATTTCTCGCACACTTACAAATAATACTGATGATTAGCTCGCTGTTCTTGAGAAATAATTCAGCAAATCGATCAAGGGCCGAGCCTGCTGCGACAATTAATCTTGTGGGAGCTTAGTGAAGTTCATATCTGATAAAATTAATTGAGGAAGTCGAGGGATGAGGAGGGGACTACAGAATATACAGCTACAAAAACCATTGGGGGCTGGGGGGGTGGGTTGGAGGGTAGCAAGAAAAACAATGAAAAAGGCTCTTTCTTTCGGTAAGATAATCAGCTTTCTTTCAGCTTTAAGCTTTCACCCTTTTCTTTTGTAAAAAAATTCTCTAAGGGAAAAGAAGAATAGCTTATAAGCTTTCTTCCTGTCTTAAGCCTCAACTTCCTCAAGATATAGCTGTGAAGTCGCCCTTAATAAACTTGTTCAAAAAGAGCCCAAGGGAGGGAGAGAGAGAGAGAGAGAGAGAGAGAGAGAGAGTGGGGTTGGGGGTGGGGTTCAGTATATGGTTCCAAGTTGATACCAGCAAGAAGCAAATGAAGAGAAGGAAATGATCCCCCCACAAAGGAACAAAAGCACACTCATTATGATTTCATGGACACAGTAAATATGTTGCATGCATAAATACTAGACGCCAACTGCATATATACGTACACGTTAAGGGTCGTCTACCACTCTCTCTAACTTTTGTCAGTTTCATACACCACCCCAACCCCCCCATTGTATATATCTAAATACTGTAGAGCTTCTCCCCATATGACACTTTTACCCCTCTCTCGCCCTCATCATCACATTTCTCTTCACTTCGGCTACCTGCTGCATACCAATTATTTCTACTTTTAGTCTTGTAATTGTATTTATTTCGCTTTTTAGTCCTACAATTTATTAAAATTGTAAAATGATTGCAATTACGTGATTTTAGAATAAAACTGTCCGAAACTTCTCAAGAATGATGAAAAAATGGCATGTGCCGATCATATGAATGTTAAAAATTAAAAAAACACATCTTATTGACTGATTTTTACTGATGTGGTAACTTATGTTACATAGTCTTTTTTTTTTTTAAACATTAGCCACCACTTGCTACGTCAAGAAAAACCAATTCCCAATTTTTAACGGACAAATGAAGGGAAATAATATTTTTGGTCCTATAAATTAGGCTCGTTTCACTTTTGGTTCCATTCATTACGGATATTAACACTTTTAGTCTCGTAATCCACAAAAATTAATACTTTTGGTCCTCATCCACTTTTTTGTCTATAATTTAACAGTGTAGAGAACGTGCCTAACATGTGATAGTTAAGTATTTTTGGGTGGAGAGAAAATTAGTTTGTTTTTCAGCTTGAGACCATTTTGGAAAAATAATATAACTACATTTGAGGGGGAAAAATAAATCTTGAAGGAAATTAGGGCAAAAAATATTGACTTTCTCTTTTCTCTCACAAAAATTGAATCATATTTTTCCCGCATTGTTATAAGTTGAAACCAAGTAGAAGCAACACAAAAATCATGATCAAGTAGACCAAATGAAGCCCTTATATGCTATTATTGAAAAAAGGACCAACAAATATATATATATATATATGCAGATCTGCCAATTTTGAAAATTTCCATCTATTTTGTACTAAAATTATAATTATAAAATTGAAATGCCAAATGACTAATTATAGAACTAAAAATACAATTAAGCCTGCAAAGTAACACCTAGCTATTTGCTAAATCTTTGTAATCTTTTTCCTTTTTCTCCTTTTCTTTTGTGCTGAATTTGATGGGTCAAAATAATCTAAGGATAACTACACTTATTTTCTTTGTGATTTAGTGTAATTATACATAAATCTCCTCTAATTTGGGAAATTACATCTAGCACCCCTAAGATTTACTTACATCTAACAAATAAGTACCTTCGTTAACAAAATTTACGTGTCTACGTGTAGTTATACCAAACATCAGGAGAGGAGAGTGTAATTATCCCAATAATCTATCTCATATTATTCTTGTTTTCCATCACCAACATGTAATTTATCTAAGTCAATTTTTTGTGCATATAATGTATAAATATATGTCAAGTAGAATAAAGTGAAAAATCAACTTAAGATATATGTAAAATTTGATAATCTTGATGGCACCTCAAATTTGGATTTAATTTCTATATCTAGGATATCAAAATTTCAAGCCTAATGGTAAATCTAGCCCAAATTATATCCTAAGAAATCAAGCCAATCAGTCCAATAACAGCAGACCAGGAAGTCACAAATTTATTAGTCTAGCACTACCTTTGACCTATTGACAAGTCAACAATTAGTTCAGATTTAATTACAGGTTGTTGGTATCCCATCCAACTTAGCAGACATATCAGCCACATTTTAAATATTGAATCTATCGACGTGAGGACTATACGATGTGGCAAATAACTAAATAAATTATATCATTAAATGATGAATTACCCCAAGAGTCTAGCAATTTTCATCCTTTCTTTTAGAAACTAATGGCACAACGCACATGAGTGTCACGTGGCTATTAGTTGTCGAGTTTATGAGGGAAAATCAGTACATGATCCTCACGTATGGTATAATTGGAGGGAAATCAGCTGGTTTGTGTGCTTTATAAAGGACTCACTTTCTTCCTATTCTCATCTCTCTCTTATGCTATGTTTTTTAATCATATTGATAATACCATTAGAGAGTGTTTGAATATATACTTATAAACTCTGTTATAAGTTTTATAAATTGTTTGACATTATTTTTTAAAAAGCTCATAAAATCTCAAGATAAAATATTTAGAATCACATATACCTATCTTTTTCAATATTCTAAGCTCTACAATTTAAAATTCAAGAGAGAAAAACACCCTCCCAATTATTTTTACACTTCACATAATGGACCTTTTTTCTAAAATAAAATTATCTATTTACATGATTTTGAGTTCAAATACTTTGATGCCTTTTTTCCCCATCATCCCAAGATAAGGAGCTTGTTAGCTAACCACTTAAAAAAATATTTTTAATATTTTAAAATATTTTATAAGATGTCGGAACTTATAAAGTATTTCAAATATGCTTAGCCAAACATTCTCTTAGATAACTATCAACTTCGAATCTAATAATTTAAAAAAAAAAAAAAGACACTGGTGATTGTTTGAGTTCAGCACCATAAAACATTGAAGGATCTAGCTGGTTATTTAAAGTAAATGGGGTACTATAAGTTGCAGAAAACTTACATTAGCATCCCAATGGTTATTGTAGTTAGTAACGATTCTAGTTAGGAATTATATAAAAATGGACGAAAAAGAAATACGGACAATATGCAAATTAAGAATTCTCAAAAGTGTGAAAAAATGTCCAAAAATGACATGCTATCTTCTTTTTTCTACATGGTCTCCTATTTATAATAGAATGATAAGAAAATCTAGAAGTTCGTCGAGCATGATCTATATATATGTCTTAATTGTGGGGTATGTTTGTCATCAATGGAGTGGATTGATTTTGATATATGCCATGTCAGTCATGTTTCATAGGAGTAGCAAGTGCTACCACATTAGCAGAAAGTGGTTCAGCCAAATCAGCTCATGTTATCACAAAAATCCTCATCGATTCTTTTAACCCCTTATGTTGATTAGTTGTTTGTCTAATGTGTACACCTTGTGCTAACGTGTTTAATGAGTAGATCGTATTATTGGTGGACCGTAGGTCCTCTGAAATGGCCTTAACTAGGTCACCAGCAAACCTCAACTGGATTGAGTGTTGAACTCTAATTCTTAAATTTCGAACGATTTAACCTCGTAAATTTTGCTATTAATGAATTTAAACTTCCAGTTAAATGAACTTGACTTTGTATTTGACTTTAAAAATCAATGCACTATATAGGCATCAGATTCCATGAGGGATCTTTTCAGAATGTGAAAAAAACGAAAAATCATAAGAAGAAAATATGGGCTATTTTTGGCCACATTCAACATGTACATATATATATATATATAGATCTAGCTATATGAGTAGGACATTTACATTAGCCCAAAAGGATAAGTACTTAAGGGTTTTGGGAAGATCAACCATAGAATTATTGGTGAGAGTTTATTGGAATATGTCTTATTAAATACAATTTCTTTTAATTTCTAATTGTTGAAACAAAATCAAGAAAATAATTTACTCTTCCCACATAATATTAATTCAATTAATAATCAAAACATTACACAAAAATACAATATTTAATCATAGCTAAGTGTCATGGTTAATAACAAAATAATCATAGCAAATAGTCATTTACTACGACCATGCAACGTTTGTTGGCCGTAGTATCTGTAAGGGTGGTTAAAATATTTGTCATGGCTAAAAGCCATTTCAAATATTTTTACCATGGCTCTTAGTTATAGCAAATAACTTTTTTTATTTAATCAAAATTAATAAAAAGTATTTACCATGATTTTTAGTCCCTTCAAATTTTAGTCAATGGTCAATTCTTTTTATAGTGGAAAGAATTAATTCCAACTGATAAAATGCAAACTTTTTTTAATCTATCCTTAACATAAATTATCAATAAAAAAACATTAAATAAATAAATAATTTTGGGGTGGAGAAGAGAATGAATGTAACAGTGGGAGGCAACAAAAACATTGTCTCATGCAAATGACGTTTGGTGATGGGTTGGTTCAAACTGGGCCCTAATATTCCTCAATTCAATTTCCATAATTATTAAGCCTGTGGAATATATATATACACATTTATATCATTCTTGAATTATTCCCTTTTCTTCTATCATTTTTTTCCAAAAGGTTTTCTTATCTCTTGCAAATTTAGGGCCAATCATCGACTCTACATAAGCTTAAAATTCTATTGGATAAGATACGTGAGAGCTTTTTTTTTTAAAAAAAAAAAAAATAATCAGATTGGGACACGCTTTGAACAGCTTCAAGATCACCAACTTCTTTATTGCATCATAAATAATGCATTGGTATGCCAAAATGGAATTGTACCCGTTTGATAATTGTATACCTTGTGGAAAAAATATTTAAAAATTATTCATAATTAATTTTTTTAATGATGGGTTGATTATATGGTTAGTATTTCCTCTTAAACATATATAAACAGTCCAACTCTTATCCTTAATTCCGTCTGATTTATTATTTAATCACATCTTTCAACAAAATAAATTTTATTTTGATAATTAATTTCAGAAAGTGAATTCAACTTTTTTTTTTTCAATTTATTAAAATTTTCAAAAGAAAAAGTATATTAAATTAAATGCATGTTCAAAAGAAAAAGGGGAGTAGATGCAAAAGTTTTTATTTTTAGGTAACTGATTTTTGTAGAAAAAGTTGAAAGTTGTACTAGAATTAAAAGTAGATAGTGTTTATAAAAAAAGTAAAAAAACAAACTTAATTGATAAAAAAATCGTTTGTCCCCATCTATAAGAAGATACTTTTTTTTATATATATTTGAACTTGTTTTGACAATAATAATTATTTTTTCTTAAAAATAATAAAAAAAATTCAATTAGTATATCTCTTATTTAAATATTTGTCATTTATATTGATGATGCGCCTTCAAGTATTTCATCTCAAAAACCCAATAACGATGGAGTGGGCCTACATCCAGCAGCCCAACATGCCTGATCCTGCTAGCCCATGAACAAGATAATTAAGCTCCAAAATACGTTTATTCTCATTAACCTGGCATGCCTTACAAACAAACCTAATCTAGCAAGGTGACACTCAACATACAAAAGGGACTATATGTCACACATATTTCTAACAACATAAGCAACATCATACCAAAAAATCTCTTAACTAACTCCAAATAAGCTAGTTGTAATCAATTGATTAAGCAACAACAACAATTTCCCAGATTCTAGGAATTGACTGGGCAACACCTCTTCAAATGATCATAACTTTTTTTAGATAAGTCCAAGTTTCAATTCGATAATTTTATGTGTTAACTAACACGTGGACTCTTTCTAAAGTTGTATGATTCGCCTTAAATACTTCCCAAATCTTGCTCCACAGTTGCTTATAAATAGAGGTCATCTGCAGTCATTTTGGTGAGAAGTCTCTCACACTCTCACATTCATTTTCTCTCAAATTTTAGTTGCTTTTTCAAGCTCACTTTTGCACTCTATATGAATTTCACCACTTTATCATCATATTTTATCACTTCAATCCATTTGTTACGTCATTAATCTCACTAGCTTTTGAGTTTTCCCATCTTTTATTCAGTAAGAAATTTTATCGACTTAAACATTAGAGTGTTAACCTCTATTTTGTATGTTAGTCTATCATTAATCTTAGAATTCCATCAGAGATCCTTTGACTCTTGTGGTGCGATTGGATCTTGATACTTATTATTGGCGCTGTCCATGGAAAACTTAAGCTAGAGACTTGAGAAATGACCAATTCGGACAAAAAAGGTAATAGTGGCTCTTTCGAGGGAAACATTCCCTCCCTACTGCAGCAGATTCTATGTTCCACTTCCATCACAGGCACTAGGGGGTATCAATGCCCTGTTTTTCTATGAGCAGCTCCGTCGATTTATCGTGGAAATCATCAATTCAACTCTCTAGAGCTCCCAAGTTAGAGGAATAGGAAAACCCTCCCAGCAGGAAAGGACCAAAAGGCAAAAAGGTCAAGGAACCAATGAACAGAATCCCGCCGTGCTCCAGCAAGATGGACCTATATACCTATTGATCCCGCCAACAATGAGGCAACCAATCAGGAACCCACCGAAATTTGGCGGTCCCTTAGGAAGGAAGTGGTGGAGCTTCCCCATGAGGTAAGGAAGGAAACCCAACTCATGGAGTGAGGAATTCTTTTTAGCACTGACATCATTGCAGATGAGTTTCTTGCTCATTTCAGGGCTCCTTCACATCTGCCTTGTTACAATGCAATCCTGCTGCAAAGGTATATTGAGTTTATTAAATGTTCTGTATTTCTTGCTAGCTAGCTGGTACTTTTTCCAAGTTGGGCCAACAAGTTGTCGGAATTGGTAGCTTGTTTTTAGCTAATGACTTGAAGAAAGCTCAAACTCTTAGTCCCTATGCAAAAACACTAATCAGTGCCTCCTAATAGATAATGGGGACCTCGAGGACGGCGCTGTTGAAATGTTGTATATATTCCCTTAGAATCCCCCCTACTTTATCATAGAGGCTTATATGCATCTTGTGGTATTTTTTGTTTCAGCAAACTGATGCACAAATAGTGAAGTAATTTCTGCAAAAGGAGTGTCTCGAACCAAGTGGTTTTGGTCAAACCACTGCTAGGTAGATCCGGTTAGTGGACTAAGAAAGACTTAACATTTTATACTATCAGAGTACTTATTCAATAGCTCAACATTTTCAAACTTACAAATATGTTCTGTAGGATCAGTTGTAGCATTATAAGATAGTAGATGTGCTGGTGCTCTAAAATGAGTAGAGAGTTCTTCAACCATCAACCTTTTGCTGATGGGATTTCCTTATTTTGGGTGAAGAGTCTCCCTTTTACTTGCTGATGAAGTTCCAACATCTCTTGTCAAAGGATCTGCCAAACCTCGAGGGCTACCTTGTTGCTCTGTCCCTTGCTGGTGGAATTAGAAGGGTGAAATCCATCGTGCTAAAGCATAACAGGGGCCGGCTTGTTATGTCCTTCTTCCTTGTGCATACATCACGATATGGCATCTGCCCTGCTCCGCTTTTAACAGTAGGAGCAGGAAATCCTGAGAGAGCTAAGCTGACCGCTGCACGTGGAGTGCAAAAATGAGCAGGGAGCTCGTAGCCTTGTTGTTTCACAAGAGCAAAAAGTGTGAAAGTGTGAGTGATCAAAGTAATCATTGTGATTGTAATATGGTCTCCATTTATCGGAGGCTTTGAGCAAAATCCATGAGTTGATTGTGGAAAATCATATACCATTCGAAAGCTACAGATGTTAACTAAAATAAAAAGAAAAAATCAAAATAGGATTTGAACTTATCTGCACGAAAGTATAACCACTTAAATATCTTGCTTAGTCTTCAGCCAATATAGGAAGAATTAATTGGAGAGTTTTGGTATGATGTCGTATGAGATGAAGAGATCCTATCTGACTTGGAATCCCTGCTATTTGTTGAATCATATTTCTGTATCAAACCTGTTTTCTGGCCATACCCGGCTAGTATAAATGCAAAAATGAATTTAGTACCTTACTCGTGGGCGAACAAAATTAGGTTTGCTGGGCTGATCAGTAGAGGTCACTTCCTTTGTTTTGGACCTTAAAAAAAATAGTTGATGGGGGTATTAGGTATGAAAAAGTCAAGTCTCATAGTAGTCCCTAGGCGAGATCGTATCTTATAAATTATTTATAAAAGATTTAAGTCAAATCATCTGCTCCAAAGTTCGAGTTATTAATATGTAAAGCAATGGTACTAGATATATAAGTTTATGGTGATGTGAGCGAACTAAGTGATCATGAAGGGTCCTAAGACACTTAATCTAATGGTCAGCATTGAAACGGTTCTAGTTCTCTTAGGTTAAGTAATCGTAACATTAAGAGAACTGGGGTTGTAAAGATAGGTCTTAAAAATCAATTACCCTAAAAAATACTATTTTACCCTCAAAAAGAAATTAAATAACTAAATAGGATGAGGATCTATGTCTCTTTAATGACCTAACCCGACTGACCGGCCTCCTTAATAATCATTGATTCAGAAACTTCTGACAATTTCCATCAAAACACGTAGATGAGTACACCTCCTAACGCATTAACCTTATATAAATATTAATGGGTATAGTTTGATATGTATACATTTATAATATTGTGATTTAAGTTTTCAATAAACATGTTTTATTTTAAAATCTCTTATAATTTAAATATCAAAAAGTTTTAGTTGGAACAACAAAAATCAGTATAAACCCAATTTTTTAACTGCAAATTCCTCACACCATCCAAAATCCAGACCCGAACCAAACCCATTTTCTCATACTTTAGTTATATACACCAACAAAGATCCGAACATGAGTATAACTGAAATTGCTGGCTTCCCCTTTAATCTTTTGATATTTCGAAGGGATCGGACAACCAATCAAAAACTTAAAGCTTAGATTGCAAGTAAGATAATACGACAAGGTGGTAAGATATCGAGACACTCTCACCTTTCACATGGAGCAATTGATTGGAACTTCCTTCGAACTCAAACTGTCGGTCATTTCTCGCACAATAAACATGTTAATCGACTTCTCAAGAATTTTATTTCTTTATATTATATACACAGACAGGAGTGTAGTGTGTGTGTGTGTGTGCAAAATTGTGAGTGCATTTAAAAAATCAAAACAATGTGTCTTTTTCAACTCAGGAGATATTAATTTTTTTTATTTAAATAGTTTTGCATTTTGTTCAGAAAGACACATCCTTTTCGTGAAAAATAAACTACCTTCATGAATTTATTTTATAATTAAAATACTAATTTTGAGGGTAAAGTTTTAAATTAATCGTTAGCATCTTTTTTTATTTTGATGATAGAGTACTTTTAAATACAAATATTTTTTTTTAAGATTTCATTTATATATATATGAAATAATTCAAACTTATTTTGTAATTATTGCTCTAATAATTTGTCATAATATACATAGACAACGCATGTATTTTAGATTATTTATAGTCCAATAAGAGAGAGAGAGAGAGAGAGACTTTTTGACTACGGAAATTAATATAGATTTTTTTTTTGATTTTTTTTATTAATATCAATAAATTCAATGACTTTTTACTATGGGGAGATTTATTTATTAAATAGAAACAAACTTTAGGAATGTTAGATATAATTTTTTAAATTACAAAAAATTTATATATAATTACATCAAATTTAAAAAAAAACAAGTGCAATTATCCCATAAAATAATGAAGCAAGAAACAGAGATTGTGAAAGTAGGGTGAGATGACTGCCAAAGACATTCTCTCTTCCTTGTGATATTGCTGCAATTGCATCATGTGTGTGGGAATCAAATTACTCCCATCATGTCCCCATTCTTTCAACCAACGTACATTGATTTTTGGACAGACTTATTTTTATTTATTAATAAAATTAAATAAATTATCATAATTTTTCTTAATATATTAAGCAATATTTTAATTCAACTAATATACTAATACGACTAATAACGAAAAATGAATTATAATAACTTATACAACGTGCGACAAATACTCACATAAAGTGATCAGACAAACACCCACACGTCCGACAGAACTCGAATCCATGAACTCAAACTTATTTATAGAACTTAAGCTTTAATCTTAAGTCTTACGCTAAAATATCATTGGTGATTTTTTGTACAGCTTATCTTTACTTTGTCATTTTCACATTACATTGCAACACACACTAGAAGACACACTCACAAGCATGCACATCGGTATGGTAGCTGCATTGATCTACTGTTTCTGAACAATACAAATGAATTTATATGAACTCTGCGATAGCTCCTGCACTTTGCTGTAGAAGCTGATCATGTTTTCAGTGGGTGTTTACAGTATTTTAATTTAAGTTTTTGTCGGTTTCTTGTTGAAAAAACGAGATGAGAATAGTATTTGGATTTATTACTTATGGTTTTGAATTGTTTAAATTCAATTTATTTGAATCGGATCGAAATTATACCCGAATCAGCTTTTGTAACTTATTGGTAAAAACTGTATATATTATAAGTTTGGTATATTATAATGAGCTTCCTTCAGGTTTCGTATAATTACGAATATTTTCTCGTTGTTTGAAATTTTTTTAATATCCCTCTGATATTTGATAAAATTATGTAATTTTTGGATGGAGGTATGAAATTGTCAACTTTGCCCCTGTTGTACTTTTTTAAAAAAAAATTAAAAATTATAACAAAAATCGAATGAGGTGGATGAAAAAAATTTAAAAAATTATAAAAAATATACCACTCAGTCCATAAAAGAATTTTAAAAAAAATTAATAAATAAATAATATTTTAATTCCTAGTCTACAAGGCATTTTGGTCCATTCACACAAAAAATGGATGAAAACATCACGGAGACTAACGGCTTGGGCTAATAGTTAGACCATCATTAAAATAAAGGGATATTGATAATTTTTCAAACAACAAGAGAGTGTTTGTAATTATGCCAAAATTTAGAGGAGCTTGTTGTAATATTACCCTTTTAAGGGAGTGTTTGCAAAAAAAATTTCTTTTAAAAAAGTAATTTTTGTAGAAAAAATTAGAAATTGTAGCAGAATCAGAAGTGGATAGGATTTGTAAAAACAGTAAAAGCAGATAAATCTAAATTGGATAGTGTTTCGAGAAAAATCACTTCTCAAATAAACTTAATTAATGAAATACTGTTTGTCCCTATGTGTTAAAAAAAATACTATCAATTTTTGTATTATTTCACTTGTTGTTTGTCACTATTAATTATTTTTTCACAAAAAATCATAAATTTATTTTGATCATAAGTATTTCATATTTATATTTTTAAAAATATTATAAAAATATGTTTAGTCCAGTGATGCTCTCACTAAGTAATATAATTATTGATTCATACACAATATTTAAACTTGCATGATTGCAAAAAATAATTTATTTATTAATTAAATAAATAATAATATATGAACGAAATAATATAATTAGAGGATATAGCACATGAAATATAAAAAACTTAAAATATTAAATATGTGAAAGTGTAAATTTAATTATTGTTAAAACTTAAATTATTTGAAAACTTCGATATTAACTTTAAATATACAATTGTATAAATAAATTTAAAACGATATGGTTGAATTAAGATTATTATAATAAGAATAAAGTGTTTACCCCCTGATGTTTGACGAAATTATGTATCATTGGATGAAGATTTAGAATTATCAACTTCGCCCTTATCGTGTTTTTTGAAAAACTAATTAAAAAATATAAAAAAGATTATCCATTTACTCTATTATTTTTTATAGAAAATCTGAAAAATAAGTAAAAATTATAATTCATAGTCCACAAAGACATTTTAATTAGTTTACTACAAAAAAGAGGATGAAAACTTGAAAAAGACTGACGAATAAAGCTAATCGTTGAACGTACGTTAAAATTAGTATTATTAGTAATTCTCCAAACAATAAAAAGATATTATATAATTAGATCAAATTCTAGAAATATTTGTTGTAATTATTAAATTTGAGATCTTAACTTCATTGTTTCCAAAACACCCTACAGAATATTAATAAACACAAGTGAGGACCACAAACAAAGTGACCACACTTAAAAAGCAAAGTTCAGCTCTGATCTTTACCTTGTACATAAATGACTGCCCCTAACTCTTCAACTTAATCAATTTGGCCTCAACTTGAATCTGCCTTTCCAACTTGAGTCCAACTCTGACACAATCAGCAACATTTACATGCTTATAATAATGTTTCAAAGTTTTATATGGCAAAGGTAAAAAGGTTTTGTTCGGATCAGGTTTTGACGAACATAATTAGAGGTATTTATAATAGTTTCTATTTTTATCGTGGAAATAAGCTGTAGAGGAAGTCGCACGTTATATAATAAAAAAAGTTCAGAGTGTTCGAGAGTTGGAAAAAGAGTTGAAATTTGAGTGTTTGAAAAAATAACTTACTTAATATTTACAAATTTATGAAAAAGTTGGAGACATTGACGGAGTTGCTTATGACTATTAGCTTAAATAAACTTAATTTTAGCAGTTCAAAAGCGAAAGTTATAATAAAAGATACTTTCAACTTGTTTGCACAAATAAGTTGATAAGTCCTTATTTAAGTGGTTGCAAACACAATTTTATTCACAATTTTAAGGAATGGTATATGTTGAGTAATAGTGAAAGTTCGGAGTATTTGAAAGTAAAAAAAATATTTAAAGTTGAAATACTTGGAAAATAACATAGCATTTACAATTTTAACATTAAGGTGCATAAAATGATGAGGGGGTATTTATAATTTTTTATTTAAATCAACTTAATTTAAACAGTTCAAAAGTAGAAGTTATAAATAAAAAACGCTTATCGATTTATTTACAATAATAAGTTGAAAAGTATTTATTTTAAATGGCTACATGTGCATAAATATGGAAAGAAAGTAAATGTAAGACGCAACAATTTACATGGTCTTAGAGGATGTTTGGGTCAGCTTATAAACTCTTAAATATATTTTAAAAAATATTTCGAAGCTTATAAGATATTAAAGTATAGAATTTTTTTAGAGTGAATTTATAAGATCCAATAACAAGATGTTAGAAACTTATAAACTCGTTTAGAAAAAGTAAAAAACTCCTTCAATATTGATCATATTAATTAGAAAATTATTAGGACTAATATCTTATAAACTCTATAACTTTATTTTATGCAAACACTTTAAAAGTTTATTTCTAAAATAAAATCTAGAGTAAATTACAACAAGCTCCCCTAATGTATAGTATAATTATGAATACTTTCTCATTATTTGAAAATTATCAATACCTCTTAATGTTTGATGAAATTATGTAATCCTTAAATGGGGGCTTGGAATTATCCACGCTGTCTTTATTGGTAGTTTCAAATAACAAGGGTTATTGTAATTATGTCAAACCTCATACATTAGAAGAAAATTTATTATTGCCTGTATTTTAATTGTTATGAACATCATGGTAAATGACTATTATTAACTATGATTTAAACAAATTGATATAACAATTTAGTTTATTCACCGTGGCTATTAGCCATGGGAAAAACATTCGTCATGGCTCTTAACCATGAAAATGATTTAGGCACACTTGCAAAAAAACCTCGGCCAATTACGTGACCGTCGATGATTATTTACTACGACTATCTTTTTTTAACCATAACAATTAACTGCAATTAAATATTATATTTCTTTTAGTGTAGGAACTCATTAGGAGTGTGCAGAAAATCGAAAAACCGGCTGAATCGGACCGAATCGAAAATTCGATTCGGACCAAAAACCGAACCGAAATTTTTCGATTTTTCTTTTCAAAATTTTTGGTTTTTCGGTTCCGTTTTTTGTCACCATTTCAGTGACCGAACCGAAAAACTAAACATTTAAATAATAAAATAAATAAAAAATATTTTTACACATATTAAATATTATATAATTATATATATTAATATATATACAATAAGAATATCAAAATATATTATTATTTAAAAAAAAAGGACAAAAACAGTTTTTTTGGTTTTTAAACAGAAAAAACGAATTTGGTTCAATTACCGATCAAATTCGATTCGATTTTCGATTTTACAAAACCCCGAACCAAAATGTCGGTTAATCGAAAATTCGATTCAGTTCGGTTCGATTAATCAATTTACACACCTCTAGAGCTCATTGTAATTTATTTTAAAATCTACATCTTATAAGTGTTACAAACATGTCAGAGTTGTCAAAATTTGCAAGTCTTATATGGTGACCACTATTGCACTAAATTACCATTGGCGCACAAAATTGTTAGACTTAAATGTATTTTTTATCCAATAACTTAGGTCATCTTACATGCCCTTTAATTTTATGGGATCGCATCTTTTTTCCTACGTCTTTTTTAATTTAGGGTGATTTCAGTTATTTTTTTTCACTAAAATTCAGCCTTCTCATCGAGAAATTGCATGTGTTTCTTATATGACCTTTTGAATTTGGGGTTACTGTTCCTATTTGCTCATTTTTCCAATATTTTTATTCTCTTTAGCTTTTTATAGTAGTATTTTGGTCATACATCTTATCAATTTTCACAATTTTAATTCTTTTTTCTATCAAACTCACCGGTGGAACTGAGCTCTATTGAAGAAAATAACAACAATCGTAAAAATTAAAAAGATACGTACAGAACCAAAATTCTATCCTAAAAAAATAAATAACGGAAATATCTAATAATTTAAATTACGAGAACAATAATACATTTATCCAAATTTTTACACACATCGAAAACTTATAACTACTCCTTCATATATACGTCAAGTAAACTACTGATCGTATACGTCCAAAGACCAAAAACCAACAAACAAACTGGAAAATGGATGAATTCTTGGAGAAGGAAATCACATAACGTAAAATTGAGCAACAAGTAGAAAGTATGAAGCTAAAAACCAAGAATGAATAATGAGGATTGGGACAACAACAAAAGTCCTAATATGGTAATGTAAATGATGGTGGGCAAAGTCATTTTCAGAATACTAGGACTAAACCAAACATGCCCTTAGGACCACAGGCAAAGTGGCCCTCCTTCAGCTGAGGTCTCAACACAGTAAAAACGACTACACTCTGATGAAATAACACTACCATCAATTATATTTTGACCCAATATCCGACAAAGACATTAAGGGTGGTAAATGGGCGGATTAAGGTCACGTTTGGATTTGGTCCAAAATGGGTCATGGTAAAAAGTTGAGTCGATCAGGTCAGGTCGACTGGAAGTATTTTTATATTTAATTTTTATAAATTTCGAAATTTTATATTAATTAAAGAAAAGGAAATATTTTTACTATTTGGAAAGGTAGCTAGTTACAGTCTTGTTATGTAATACGATTAAATTTATATTTATTGTTGTTTTTGGACTAAGAACTATATATGTTAAAAATTCATCTACTTTATTCGGTAAGTTATTCGCTTAGTACAAAAAATAATAAAATATACTTAAAAATATCAAATAATTCGAGTTCGATTAATATTTGATTTAATTAAAACTCATTTGAGTTCAATTAGATCAATAATTAAACTAATTTCAAATGCATGTCTGGGTCTACTCGAATCAATTTATAACCCTTTTGCCACCCCTAAAATAGACCCATATATTCTAGTGGTCGAGCATATTCGATACGTGTGCATAATTTAAATTTTTATTATATTTATTTGATCAAATGAAAAATATGGAAGATAAGATGGACAACTGATCTATATTAATAAAATAAATTAACTTGAATGTAATAAAATTAATTAACTAAAAAATGAAAATTTTGTTAAAAAAAAAAAAACAAATAAGCATAGTTAAAAATATCTTAAGCAATTCCTACATTTTGTCAATAATATTAATTATTTTAAAATCTTCCCTTAATAAATAGTATAGATTCAATCCGTCAGGAAACTAAGGGCTAGCTGGTATTGAATTTGAAATTTCTGTCATCCCTATTTGACAATTTTTGTGCCAATTCGATTCTAAATTAAGGGGATGAGGCTAAGAGTAAGGCTAAATACCATCGAAACCATGGTTTACTGGTCCAGTGTAGGGGTGTAAACGAATCGAGCTTAATAAAAGATTTTGTCTCGAATTTGAGCTCGGGCTTTTGATGTTGAGCTCAAGTGTTTCTATCTTTTTTTATAATTAAGATAAAATTATTTTAGAATATATATTTATTATAATAGATTGACAAATCCAAATTATTTTTAATAAAAATATATTTCTAATTTTCTTCAACTATTAGATAATTTAAAAAATTAATAATTAATATTAAATAAAAAATATATAGTAATAATAATGAACTAACTAACTTGCCGATTAAGTTTATTTTTTATAGAGATTAAATATATAAATAAAAATACCATATTTTATCATTAACTAAATTTAAAATATATGATATTACTTAATAATTATAATACATGGTTAATTTTAAAAATAAAATTGATACAGTATTAAATTTTAAAAAAATACATAAAAAGAAATGAAAAGCTTGTGAGCTTACGAACAAAAGAGTTTGAGCTCGAGCTCCAAATAGCGCCGGCTCAACTTGCCTGTCACCTAATCAAGTTACAAATTTAGACCTTATTGAGAATGTAAAAACTTATCACAGACACAATAAATATTAGGCTTGACTTACTAGGTGAAACCCCGTTTCACCTCGCATCTGCCCCTCCCATCCCACCTTGACACAATCTGTTTGGATTAAATTAATTGCATAAATGTATTTTTGAATTTTAGAACAATATTCATAATATGAATGGTCAATTTACCAAAAACGAGTATAATAGTCTCAGGATCATTTATTTTTGTGCAAAATTATATAAAATCCTCTTGTATTTTTTAAACGAGTATATTATGTAAGAGGCAATTTTTCTTTCTAATTAGTGTCTTCAAATCATGAAATCAAGTTCTCATATTCGAAACTCAAATAGATAAACCACGACCAACAAACATACAATCTGGAATTGCTTTAGGAAAAGCACTGAAATATCGCAAACATATTCAATACCAAGTAATCTTTCAGTAACTTGGTGTCCTCTTATTCACATAACTCACAATCACAACTATCTGTCAAGCCCATGGGCCCAACAAGGCTTGGGCCTTGGCCCAACATTCGATAGGGCTTAACTTGGGCTAAAAAGGTTTCATTAATCACGATGCCATAAGAAACGTCACACCGTATTCTTCCTCGCGCGCCCATGTCATCTTCTTCCTCACGTCATGTGAACCTCACTTGATTAGTTTCCACGAAATTAAAAAGAAAATTGCATGGATACGGGACCAAAATTGTGAAAATTTAAAACTATAAGGAACAATCACAATTTTCTTTTTCGGGGTTTAGAATAATTACAGGTAGTTTTATGTGGTTTGAAAAATTATATTTAATATTTTTAAAATTTGTATTTATTTAACAGATAGATATCTTTGTTAGTCAAAATTCATTTAGTTCGTCGATATTAATAAACAAAATTGAATGAAAATTGGTATTTATCATCAATTGACTTATTACTGACTTATTGTAGGTTGAAAAAAAATTCTGACTAACCACCTTCATAATAGTGAAAATATACTTCCTTACATGCATTAAAGCATAAAGATGTATAAGGATAATTTGAAAATGAAATGATTTATTTGATTGTAATAAGTCAATTAGGAGTAAATATAAATTTTATCCCTTTATTTTTATTAATATAAGTAAATTCAATTAATTTTGATTAACTTCAGGAGCACTAAATGTAATTTTTCAGACCACAAGGGGTCCACATATATTACATTAAACCTTAGGAGAGAAAAGTGTAATTATTCCAAACTACAATAACTACAAAAAAAAAAAAAAAAAGCAACATTTAACCATGGCTAATAAAATAAAATAGACGTAGCAAATAGTCATTGACCAAAATCATGCAATGGTTGTTGGTCGTGGTATCTGCGAGGATAGCTAAAACATTTAGCCATGGCAAAAAACTTTATCTATATTTTGCATTGATTTTATTTATCCGTGGTCAATAAAAATTATTTACCACAATAGCTATTAAAATTGTAGCCTATAATCATTTGTTGTCCAGTAAATAAAGTACATTCATGAGCTTTATATTCTTAATGTCCTGAAAATGGCAACCTACACATAGTTAAAAATGTAATATTGGCATTTTGAGCTAACCACAAAGATATTTGAGTTTTAAAACAGCAGAGGGTGCAAGAGAAAGGTTCTTGTCAAGAATTTGCATACCATTTTCATCATCAGCTTGTATACATTTCCGACAATAAAACTTAACCTTAGCCATAACAGGCAAAGCTCAGAGTAAGAAAATAAATATACCTTCAACCTGGGAAACTAGGAATATATGCCCATTTCTTTTCCAACTACTTCAGATGCCTTCTCACCAAACAACTAAAAGCAGTTCATAAGGGAAAGAACACAATATTCTTCTTGGGACCATTTTAAGTGCATAAAATCAAACTGAATTTTGATTCGACAAAATACTATATTGAATACTAAAATCGATCGATTTGATAGTTAAAGATTCTTATTTTTTTTTGTTCGGTATTCAGCAAAGCAAGTTTTAGAAAAATATGAAAAATAGTTAAAGATTAAATATTAAAAATAATAATTACACTCCCTAATTATTTTTCTGATTTTTAAATAAGTGAAATAACAAAAATAGTATAAGAATAAATCATATATAAAAATTAAACATAAAAATAATATATCGGTACTCAATATGGTTCAGTAAATCGAAACAAAAGCGAATACCGGATTTTATGTATTGAATTTTCAATTTCAATTTGGTTGGGTCAGTTTACCAAATTTTGAACACCCCAATGTTGAAGTGATAGATAAAAGAGGGATAAGCGCTTGTGCGGAGCTCCAGTTCACAACTTCCTTAGCTCTTTGGTTCCTTAATGATACACAAATATTCCTTCTACTTAGAGATTGTGTAGCAAAACTTATTTAAAACAAATAATAAACTCAAACATAAGCTCATAGATCTCATAATATAAAATACCTTTAAAACTTATAAGATGTAAAATCTTATTTTAAAAATAGGAATTAATATTACTACCCCTACCTAAAGTTTGGTATAACTACACACTGTAGTTTGATAAATAACACCTAGCACCCCTAAAATTTGTTTCAATCTAACAAATAAATCGTTCGTTAGTCAAATTCATGAATGAAAATTGATATTTAACATAAATTGGCTTATTGTAGGTCAAACAATTTTTTTCCAACTAAACTTACCTTATAACAGTGACGATATACCTCCTAACATGCATTAAACAAAGGAAGGCATATGAGAGTAATTTGATTATAAAAAAATTTATTAATTTACAATAAATCAGTCGGGGGTAAATATATATTTTTTTCGTACTTTTTTGTTAATATCAGCACATTTGATGAATCTGAACTAACAAATGAACTTATTTGTTAGACGAAAGAAAACTTTAAACCACAAGGGATCCACGTGTAATTACACCAAACGAAATGAATTATCCCTTAAAAATAAGCTCTGTAGAACAAGATTATGAAACTTTGAGATGTTAGCAATTACAATTTTGTAATCAATATGATCAAAATTGAAGGCATTTATTAAAATTTTATAGATAAGTTAAAACTTCTAACTTTAAAAAAAAAAAAAAAACTTATAAACTCCCATCTTATTTCTTGAATTTATAGTCTCCTTTTTAGAAAATTTACTGATACTTTTCAACATTTTATAAGTTCTTCGTAACATGTTCTCACCCAAATAACCTCTTTGTTGAGCCAATAGAATCTAGGAAACCTTACCTTGTACATTCAATAGCAAATCACCAAGAGTGTAGTGCATGTTAAATCTTCACCTTCAGACATCATGCTTATACCAGTTTGCTTCAAGCAAGCTGAGTATCCAATATACCAGGTGAATCTAACAGTATCTCTATTCAAAGAAAGTGAAAAAGACAATATAGATCTAATTATTGTCTTAAACATGATATCATGTTTAGAAAGGAATGAAGGAACCATAGTTTCAGAAAAATTAATCTTAACAAATCATTTTCACATCCTGTCACCAGACAAGATTAATGTTTTCCTTGAACTAAAAAATGTGAAAAGTTAAAGAACATCGCCTCCGAGGTTGTCCAAAAGGCAAAATTTAATTAGAAGACAACTCACTTCTGAAAATTCAGCAGTTAGAAATGACCTGAGATGTAGAATACTCCAGTCCATATATATATACAGCACAAAACTTGAGCCGCATGCACTGGGAGCCAACTGCAGACCTCCAATAAATTCATCGGATTGTCACAAACTTATTAGTTCCATGTTTGGCCCAGTAATTCCTCAGATCAATTGGATTAGAGAAATTATACCCTTCCGAGACAAGTTTCTCCAACACCTTCTTAAAGGCTCCAATGCTCATCTTTCGTCCAGCGATCCTTGCTCCACGTCTCTTTGTGTTCATAGGCAAGGGATACATCGACAAGCTAGTCGTACAGCAAGCAGATTGCCAACCACCGGATCCCCACCTATAACACTGCTGTGGATTTCCGGTGCACGAGCAAACTGGTATAGGGATTCCTGAAATATCCATGTTCATCCCATTAATCACAACTTCAGCGCGTTTCTTGGGAGCACGTGCACGATGGACAGAAGGGGTGGACTCATTCTGTACAGCCCTAGGCACTCGAGTCCTTGGTTTCTTCTCTTTTGGGGGTGACTTTGAGACTTTACCCCCACCTCTCTTCTTAACAAGCCCATCAGCACCACCTCCATTACCGTTATCTCTTTCCTCACAAACCTCATCCATTGGAGAGATCACATCTTCATTTTTCTGCAAAATAATTTGCTGGGGCATTTGGATGGAGTGACTGGAGGACGTCTCTGGTGAAACCCCATAACTCAGAGGATAATAACCATGATCTTGATTTCCAGATAAGAAATTTGGGTATTTTTCCCTGTTTTGGGTCATCCAACAGTCCATGGGGATGTGGGACTCGGGAATGCCACCAACACGATGGTGATGATACGGCCCTCCGTTAGTAGAGGCCATGACCGATGACGGGTGGGTGTTGTGGTGGTCACGAATTCCACAACCAAAAAGGGGCTTTTCAGCCATGGAAGACATCAGCTGCAAGCCCAAATGGTTCTTAAGAGCAGCAGTTGGCGGTTCAAGAAACCCCCAATTCCTGAAATTTATACTGCCATTTCCATCCATATCAATTTCAACAACAAAAACCAACAAGAAATTGAGTCCACTGACAATGTCTTGACTGCTTAGCTCTGTTCAGATTTTTCAGTACATTCTACAGTCCCAACAACATCAACATGATAACACAATGCCGCTCCTATGTTTCATCATAGCAAACCCTACAAGAAACCACACAAGACATAAAACTAGAGCAGAAAACACACGTCCACATTTTCACAAGAAAATCATAAACAGACAAACATATATAGAACAGGGATTCAGGGGTTTTCCCCGCAGATCTCTGTAAAAATCAGTGCAGTCGATTCAGAGAAGGCAATGCTTGAGAATCACTTTTTCTGTCAAACATTTCAAGCAATTCAGTACATTTTAACAAAGAACAGAGAAAAAGAATGAAGCGAACTTACAGAGAGAAAGAAGAGTCGGCTGGTTTAGGGTTTTTTCCCCATTTTTTTCAAACTTTGAGCACTCTTTTTGGGGATGGGAAGAAAAGGAGGCAGCTCAGAGAGCGCAAAAATGAAAAAATTAAAATTTTTGAGAAATAATAGAAAAAGAGGAATATGATAAGAACAAATGTGATGCATGGGCTTGGACGCCACTCTTTCATCTCAACTTCCCATTATTTTTTTTTTATACATTTAATTTTCTTTATTTTTATTTTTTTAATTGGTATTTTTATAAATTTATTTGAAATTTTTAAAAATAATAACAATTTATCTGCATGCTCAAACTGATAAAATACTAAAAAAAAAAAGAAAAAGAAAAAAAAATATCCTTTTTTGCTAAAAGCACAAATTGACATAAGAATGGTTGTTTTCCATCAGATAATTGTGGTGTGTTCGATTCTTTCTACTGATATGAAGATTGTATTGATGAGTAATTTGTAAATATCTCTATATGTTACATGTGTTCTTATCTGTAGTGACGATGAGTGTCAAAACCATTCAATCTTCTTGCATCAAGAAATAAAATAGAATAAAATAAAATTGTGAGCTATGTTTCACATTAAAAACCTAATCAAAAGGGTATAGTTGTAACCGGAGAATTCTTAAAGGGGTGTAAATATAATTTCAAAATTTTCTTTGCAGAGAAGAATAATTTTATATTTGAAAAGGGGTCTAAGTGCAATTAACCCCAAGTGTTATAACTATTTTCTAGAAATATTTTCTTAGATGTGCTTGCAATGATTAAAAAATACGTACTTACTAGCTTTTTGCTGAAAATAAATAGCACTTTTAATTTACTATTTTTGTTTTTGCATTGCTTATATGAAACTGATTTAAGTAAGTCTATAAGTATCCTCCTATCAATTTATATCACTTATCGATAAAATCGTAAATATTGAATTATTTTTCAAACAATCAAACTTCATTTTTTTTTTTCACTTTTTATTTTTATTTTCAGGTATTTGTGAATTTCTTTACAACTAAACTTAAAACTTACTCTACAACTTATTCTTATAAAGAAGTAGAAACTATTACAAATACTCCTTTAATTGTAACAGTACTGGAGGCAAAGTATTGCATGAACATAGTTTAGGGGTGCAAATTGCAATTCACTCTAAATAAAAAAATCTTGAAAAATTATAATTTTTTGTTCCCATAAAATAGGGGGTGTTACAATTTGATCCCTCAGTTTGTAGGTTAACATTTTCGGTCCCATAAAATAAAAAAATATTACAAATATGTTCCCAAAAATCTAACAAATTTGATTCCACAAAATTAGTGCATGGGACCAGATCCAAATGTGTTTTAATAATTTAAAACTAAAAATATTAATATTATAAAGTATGAGATAAAAAATGCAATACTTTTATTCTATGGGACTAAAAATACAATTTTTCCAAAATTTCCTAACACTCCAAATAGTTCCAAGTTTCCAACACCACACGCCCACTAGGAAGTGGCCACACAATCTGATCTCACACCTCATCAGCTTCTCGGCATTGCTCACGCTTCTGGTATTCTTCCTTCGTTCTCACTACGAACCAAACAAAAAGAATTCTGGAGAAATGGAGCTCAGAATTTTGTAACAGAGCAGATTATTTGCAGCGGAAAAAATGCAAGTCTTGGCTTTTCAGAGACCTCAAGTGTTAGTATCATCAAGGAGGGGAAGCAAGAGAAGGCTTCCTCCCATTTCTGCCTTGATTTATTCACTACCCTTCTCTCCTTTGGTGCCCAGGAGAGCTTTTGTACCATCTTCATCTTCATGTGAGTGCTTTACTTGTGTTGTTTCTTGATTGTTCTTTGTTAAGTTAATGGGACTGAGAAAGATCGAATCTTTTATCTTTGGCGAAGTACAAATTCAAGTGTAGTGATAGAAATTGACTTTTGCGATCCATTGTGCTGTTTCCTTGAAGTATATAACAAATTCTTTGCGGCCCAATTTGGATTCTGGGCTTTATGTTTTTCGAGTGAGTTAAAATGGGATCAGGTTTAGGACTTCAATATATCGGTTACTTCTGTTTAAAGGGAGGTTTTGGTTTTCTGGGCTTTGGTACTATGAGGTCAGTTGCAGTATTACATGTGTGAGATTCATTTGAAGCATCACTCTGTGTGTTTGATCTCAGTCACTGCTCCGAACATCTCTAGCTTGGAATAATTTCCTCTCTAACAATGCAACCTGGGCTTGCCATCAATGTCGGGGTTGATGTTTGCATCTCCTATACACAGATGTTGATGTAAATAATATTCCATCCTAACTAGTTGAACTTTACTGGAACTATAGAATAAATTAAAGCAGTGGCTCCTTGCCACCGGAATCATATTGAATGTCCGGGCTGTAAAAACCTAGGAAGAAGTTGAATTTGTACTTCTCAGCATCAATTTGGTTGACTATTTCAATGTCTTTATTAGAAACTGGTACTACTAATTAACAGGATAAGGATCAATACTTGATGGTTCGAGTTTGGTTGAAGCGCATCCAAAAGCCTTTGTGTTGAGATTCCTCATCATCCCCACCCAAATGCTTAATAATCACATTTTGGGTCTCGATGGGAGGATTTATTAACACATGGAGCTAAAATTTGCTAATGTACCATATATCAGGCCATTGGAGCTTCAGCCAATATGTTTGAATGCTTAGATTTTTTTGATACTTTTCAATGAACATTCTATTTGACTCAGTCATGAAGGTGCTCTATTGGCATAGATATCTACTTTTTTCTCATCTTTTTCTTTTCTAACTGCTAACAAGCTAAATAATAGGTTACCATTCTGTTCTGTTGATTACCTTCCCTTTTGTTCTCATTTATCTTTCAAGCAATGATGATGTAAACTTCCACTTTCACAGTAGGATGCAGGGTGGCATCAAAGGTGGATTTGGGAAGCAGAACAATAAGAGCACATGCACTAAATGTCGGAACAGGATCTGGTGGCTACGAAGAGAGAGAGGAACATAACAATCAAAGTTTCTCTCTTGATGGACGACAACAGAGCGATGCTTCATCCAAAATGTTAGTAAACTTTAATTTCTGTTTACCAATATATGGAGAAGATAAACAAGACATTTCATTTACCAATCCTTGTTCTCAATTTTTGTGTATGAAGTCTCACCTCCACTACACTCCCAACCCAACCTAAAAATAGAAAAAAGGAAAGTAGAGAAAAAAGAAGAGAGCATTCACTGTAAGAACCAATTATAAACAAGTTCCATGAAATTAATTTGAGATTTATTTCAGGTACAAATGTAAAATTTAGAAGAAATAATTTTAGAATCTTTAGATACTAATGTGCATGTCTTCTATTAAGCATGTGAAGGGATTGTCTCTTGTATTCATAATCTTGCTGCAGATGGAACAATTAGAAGCTTTGGACCCTGTCCTAACTAATATTAATTTGTTATGGTAGTGGCAGCGAACCATCTCCTGGTCGAATCCCTTATCCTCTCTCTATATCACTTGTGCTGTGCACTTGTGCTTTGGTATTTTTACTGGTCGTCTTCACAAAAGGACCATCATCACTCTTGCCGGCGCTTGCAAAATCAGGCTTTACTGCTGCATTCTCTTTGATATTTGTTTCTGAAATCGGAGACAAGGTAAAATATTTCCGATATAGCTGCTTTGCATTTACAGGTGGCGTGTATATAACATTAAGCACGTTCCTATCATCCTCATTTCCCTGCCTACAAGTGCATAATCCCTAATTACTTTTAACTAGAATTAAGTCATAAGAAGTTAATCCACACTTCAGAATTTTCCAAATTGAGATATGTCTATGTTGGTTTGTATCTTCGTCACTTAATAAGCTGTGCTTTTCTGTAAAGCAAGACGGGACATTATCACTCCTTTACATATGAAAATTTTTTGTGTTGGATGTCTGCTAGGACTACATCTCTATATTTTCCTGAGTGTCCAATTAAAACTTGTTTTTGTTGCCTGTTGACTGGTATATCATGCTTTGAAGCATCTGACTACTCAACCTGTGTGTCAACATATATTTGTGAGTAAATGCTTGCATGTAACGTAACCTATTATCTTTATCCATCTTACTGTTAGTAACTGCTGGGCTCTATTTGATTAGTTTATTATATTTAGATTTTTGTTTAAGAGGGATAATCTTGCTCAGCTTTAAATTTGGCTAAAATTCTCCTTTGATTTAACAGACTTTCTTCATTGCCGCACTCTTGGCCATGCAATATGAGAAAGTGCTGGTATGAATCTCAATCCAATATCCATGTGTGCGGTTTTCTCCAGGTTTCTGCTTCTGCTAATGTATGTTTTGTCTTTTTCACTTAATTCACATATCCGCGCTTTTCTCCAGGTTTCTGCCTCTGCTAATGTATGTTTTGTCTTTTTCACTTAATTCACATATCCATAGGATTCAAGTTGAGTCTCAGATGTGTCTGAGATGCTTTTGGTTATTGATCTTATGAGAGCTTCGCTTTTCACATATTTCATGCTTCTATGCCTATAGCTCAAACTTATATTACAAAGGTAATCAGGAAATTGGCTCTGGAATCCTGGGCAGGCAGAGAGCAACTTTTTCTTAATCTGGGTGAATGTTTACATTTCGTGGTTGTTTCTGTTACAACCCGTGGATTCTTAACCTGATGAAAGTAATGCTCCTGAGGTACGATAGGCCTTTAATAATGTGGTCGACTATAGGAGATGATCACTCAGTTTGTGTATAAAATATATGTGGTATGGCTAATAATGGCAAAGTGACTCAGTGTGCAAACTAGAAATCCACTGATGTGCCAAAGAAATAAAGTCACCAATCAAAACAAGAAACAAGAACGTGCCACGCATAAATTTGATGTCAGGTTGGTCAAACCAATGCTAAATATCATGTCAAAAGTAGATCCAAAGACTCTAGGAAAATTCCCTGAAGAACACTATGGCAATCTACGTCATTCAGATACTGCTGCTGATGTGAAACTTGATGAAAATAGCTATATCACATGAAGATTCAAATGATAATCATTACCTTTGCAAGAGATCTTGCAAGAGTCACTCAAGTTGGTTGCTCAGAGACACCAACAACTGCACTCCCCACCCACCCACAACAAGAAAAGAGAGGAAGGGGCTCTCTCGTTCTCTCATGTGCCATTTTACATTCGTCTTATATTTTTGGTGTAGTTGCCACTGTATTTGTCTGTAGTGCTTTCTGGATGCTTCTTATCAGTGCTCTTCTTTCTCAAAATTCACTGCTTCATGTTATGTTTTACATGCCGAGCAACTCCTTCATCCTCATTCTCTGATACATAAAAGTTGTTTACTCATTGAATTGTCTGTCATGAATGCCCTCACAGTTCATATATACATATAGTAGCATATAGCTTCAATGCTATAGCTAAGTTTATTACAGTTGTTTATGATTCATCTTAGTTTGTATTGAGATATAAACTACTCGAAGATGGCAAGTGGATGCACTGCTGATTGTCCCAAATTTGGTCTAGTATGTATTCAGATATAAATTACTTGAAGATGAAAAGTGGATGCACTGCTGACTGTCCCAGATTTGGTCTAGTAGTTGCTTTAAAACTGGAAATTGAAAATAGAAAGGCGTTAATTGCGCATTGATTAACCCTGGTTAATGATGAATGGTTGTTGAAAATAGTAGATGATGGATGATTTTCTGGAGCTCAACATATTTGTGAGGTAATGGCTTGGGGATGAGGGGCCGACTCGAGTCTTCAATCGCCGACTAGTTAACTGCTATTTTAAGTGTTCCGTATTCACCCTTAGGCAAGCAATCGCAATGATTTGGAACACTCCTCCCAAGTTGTACATGCTCGCATGCATATAGGTGCTTTTGAGTTATTATTTTGTGTTCACATGTTTTAGCTGTTCCTTTAGATGTTCGGTTGAAATATGCAACTTATCGTCAACAAAGTAACATTCTCCGCGTTATTCTGATATAAGCAAAGTGGAGATCGTGCTCTTACTGTTGTTACCTATGTGAAGGTGCTTCTGGGATCAATGGGTGCGCTTTCGCTTATGACTATTTTGTCTGTTGTAATTGGTCTGATATTTCATTCTGTTCCTTCTCAATTTCAAACAAGTAAGTAGAAGTTCTTGCCGTCAATTCTCATTGAATGTCAGCTTTTTCTTCTTGAGACAAGGTTTCTGATAGTTTGCTATGGACAGCCTTGCCAATTGGGGAATATGCAGCTGTAACCCTTTTGATGTTCTTTGGTCTTAAATCCATTAAAGACGCATGGGATCTTCCATCAACAGCAGCTAAAACTGGTGAACAGGGCAACCAGGAATCTGATGAATTTGTTGAAGCTGAAGAGCTTGTGAAGGAAAAGGTAATCTTCTCATCACCTTCTCATGGATAGTTCTTCTATTTACGAGATTTCTTTTTGTGTATTCTAAATAGTTTCGAGGCTTTTTTTTATGCTCTATATACTCTTGTCAGTCTCTCTTACTCTAAACGAGATTTTGTTGTCTGCATACAGTATTGTGTTTTTTTCACCATCTATGCTCTCACAGGTGTCGAAACGGCTTTCCAATCCCCTCGAAGTTCTCTGGAAGTCATTCAGCCTTGTATTTTTTGCTGTAAGCATTTTCTTCTATTTCAGTGGAAATGATAATTAAAATTCCAAGGATGTCTCTTCTTTAATATTGCATTGGAGATACTAATTCGTGCTTAAGTAATTTGAGTTGAAACTAACTCAAATAACTCTTTCTAACCATTAGACAATGAATGCAGTAGTACTATTCTAATCACAAGTATTAGCATTTGTCATGTTCAGTTCATTATCCAGTTATTGCCCTCGGCAATTGTCAAATGTCAGTCTTGCAGACCGACATTGCTCAATCCTCGTTGACATTGCATAACTCTGTTGAAATCTGGCAGTTCTTGTTGATTGAGGGCGTAAGTACTTGAACTACACTTGGACCTTTATTTTGGAAATACTTGTCAAAACGTGTAAAAATCTTGAAACTGTCCAATACTTGAAAGAACGTGTTTCTGTTTAACCCAAAAGTTAGGTGAATCAGATAACCCTTTTTTTTTATTTAATAATGAGATAACTTATATAGCAATATCTGAAGTCTATGTTATTATTGAGTTTGGAATAGTATGAGGACAGGGGATCATGGTCGCCACATAGTAAAACTATTGCCAGAAATGTCCTGCTTGTTGGCTTTAAGGCGAACAACATAAGCATTTGTACACATTCTTGGATTGTGGATGTCTTTGGAGAAGATCCATGTTCGGAATTGGAAACAAAAATATCTCGCATGAGAAATAAGATAAGAAAATGCAAATGCAAGGTCTTAAACATTTATTTAAGTCGGAAATGAATTCCTCCTACATCCAATCATAGTGTTTTCGATCCAGGAAAGCTGGATAAAATTGTTGGGAAGGGTTACGCTCCATAGTCCAACGATGTTGGGCTTTTGCTCTAAGCTTAAGTTATTCTTTTACTCGTCTTTTTCTTTATGATTTGCCATTTCACTTGTTCTTTTTTGCCATCTTATTTCTCTGTCTACTGCTGTTATGGAGAAGGAACACTGCATTTACCTTTCACTATTTGCTTTTAGGAATGGGGAGACCGATCAATGCTGGCTACAATAGCTCTGGGTGCAGCACAGGTACGTACAAGCCTCTGCACATCTTGGCAAGAAATTTAGCCGTTCTCTTCTTCACATATTTGAGCTATTATGAAAACTTTTACCTGGTTCTGTTCTACAGTCCCCATGGGGGGTTGCAAGTGGAGCTATCGTGGGCCACCTGCTTGCAACGTCTATCGCTATACTCGGAGGCGCATTTCTTTCCAAATACATTTCTGAAAAGCTGGTAAATTAAAACAACTATAAGAGCCCTTCGTGGAAGAAATTGTGATGCGCTTTCTCTGTGATTCTAACAATCGTTCTTGAATCAGGTCGGATATATTGGAGGAGCTTTATTCTTAGTTTTTGCAATCGCCACGTTTTTTGGAGTCTTTTAGCCGGATCGCTGGATTATTGTGCAACACCCACAGGAGCTGAGATACCGGACGTGTCCCCAAGCACGTTACCGGAAATAAGGCAAAGGTATTTTTGGCGGATCGCTACACGTTCGTCCATTCATTGGTTACTAGGCTTGGGACTGGAAAGGTGATGTCATTATTATTGTTGTGGTTGTAACATGATGTAGGGATGAGCATACAGATCATGTAGGAAGACCTCATGTAGTACTAACCGTGATCCATAATTTTTACTGATTCTTAAATCTCAAGTTTTGTTCATCTGTGTGCCAATAATGACTCTCGTCGTAATTATTGGGGTGGGAATTGTTGGCCTGTGTGATAAGTACAAAATAAATATTTAAGACATTTAAAATAGAAAATATTCGAAATACTTACAATAGGTGATGTTTTATTTATAATTTAAATTTTGTTATAATATTAGAAATAAAATTTTGGATAAAAATAAAATAAATATTTAAGATATTTAAAATATATAATATTTCTAACCAATAAGTTTTTTCTTGCCAATTAAAAAATTCAATTATAATCCTGGAGATAAGATTTTATATAAATACAAAACGTAAATATTTAATATATTTAAGTAAATGATGTTTTTAATCAATAAATTTTTTTCTTGACAATTAAAAAATTCAAAATCACCAGAAATTAGTATCCGACTTAATTTTGATCAACCATTGTTCTGCTATATATATATATACATACATTGCATAGTTATAAATAAATATTTAATTTATTATTATAATAAGTGGGCAAATGGAGCAGAGGCTGGTGCACTAGATGTTGCAGATCCAGGGTGGGGCTCTGTTTATCCTCACTCATCATCAACCCTAATTCAAAAATCATAATCTCACTGTCTCCTTATCAGTTCCCTTGATCAAGAACACAAAATTTCATAAAATCCCCAGGGGGGACAGCCCACCAATGGTTCAAGCACAAAATTTTCTTTTGAAATGGCTGGTGTTCCAACTTTGAGAGTGAGTCTGTATTGGATAAGTGAGTATTAAAAAAAAAAGAATTTATTTATCATATAATAAATAATAGGGTTGAAGAATTTGCAAGTGGGGAAAAGGGGCAGACCCACGCACTAGATGTTGTAAAACTGTAGGATGGAATCGCATGTGTTGGCTGCATTACAAATAGGAAACAAACTAATGCTCTTCAAACTCGGATATTTTACACACCATATCTCCACTACCATCACCTTCACCCTCTACTTTCTTTCTTTTCTATCTCCCCTACTTATCTTTTTTGTTTTCTACTTGATGATGCAGCCACACCTACTATATCGATTGTGAATGAAAAGTTTGAGTGGCTTATAAGGTTTTTAAAGAATCCAAATTCCTAATGACGTGTTTTTAGACGTATAAGTTACTCAAACTTCTCGTTTACGACTATGCTACTTAGTTCAATACTTATGATCTTTTGTCTTTTTAGTTTTTAAAGATATTCGGATGAAATAAAGAAAGTGTAAAGGGATGATTACACCATCTATCATGAGGTGTAGTGTAAATACACGGGGACTCTCTGTGGTTCGAAAAATTGTATCTGGTATTCTTAAAATTTGTTTCCGTTCAAAAATAGATCCTCGAAATTAGTTAAAAGATGGAATTTGTGAGGTTTATTTGTATTTTTAGTTCTGTAGTTATTGTCATTCGATTAGTTCTATAGATTGTTATGATTGTAAAATAATTCTTCATTTTTTAAATTTCTCGATTTTAGGATAAAATCGGCTAACATTGTCAAAGTCGGATGGAATTTTTTCGCCCAATTTTGAAATTCTAGCTAATTTTATCTTGAAATTGCAAAAAACTTAAAAACATACAGGACTAAATTGCTATCCTAGTAACTTAGATGATCAAATGCCAAAAGATCATAACTACAGGACCAAAAAAATGCATTTAAGCTAATCCATAATGATCTTAAAGGATTTTTAATATTTACCACATAATGATATTGAGTTTAACACAATTTACCTTCATGTGATATTGCTAATGAGCAAATTACCCATCTATGAAAAAAATAATATCAAATTTACCCCCTGTGTTCTTTAAAATGAAGCAATTTATTACCTTCTCGAGTCTCTGTTTAAAGAGGTAAATTACTTCATTTTGAAAAATATAGAGGGATAAATTCCTGCATTTTTTAAAATACATGGAGGTAAATTGAAAGATCACGTGAGATGAATATTCATTATTCGATGAAAAGGATAAACTGGCGAAAATATTATTGAAATCATAAAAATTAAAAGAATACAGAACACAAAAATACTATACTAAAAAATTGAAAGACGAAATTACTAAATAACGTAAATTGCAAGACCAAAAATACACTTAATTCTGTGAACAACGTAAATTTATAATATATTTTTGGTATGTTCCCAATGTGGTGTATTATTATTGAGTTATCTCCATAGTGGTCATGGGTCATAAATGCTATTGGTGCATGACTCATAACTCATGCATTATGTATATGTGATGTTATGAAACTTACCATAATTAAGATGATTGCTCTTTTCCTTATCTCTCTATACTGCTACATAATTGAACATCAAATTTGGTGTCTTTTTCTCGCAAAATTACCTCTATTTTTGTTTTGTTTTTTTTATTTTTCATCTAAATTATTTTTTGTTATACGTTGCTATCCAGTACACAAGATTTATATTATGCCATTCCTGACCAATTTCAAGTGGAAAATTCCATTTAAAAGTGATCAAATGCACGGCACATACTATTTTCTAAGTACAAGAACATCAATTTCAAGAGCAATTTCTGGATAAATTCATCCTCCTCCAACAAAATTCAAAGACTCGTCAACACGGAATATTTTAAACTTAATCTTTTTGTCCATAAAAAAATCATGTATCGACAATCTATCACTTTCCGATGCATTTTTTCACCAAAAAGTGATACGAGATAGCAAAGTGCAAATCTCCTATACTTTGGGTGACAAAGTGTAATAAAAGAAAGTGTAAAAAACACTATACAAGTTGTAATTAAAAGGCGTGGTAATGAGGGAGAGAAAGTAAAAATTAAATAGTAGAGGGAATAATTTGTGTTCATGAATTGGGACAGAGCTGACTCTCTATCTGCTGCTTAGTTCCTCAAACCAATAATTAATGGCAATTACAAAAGATACATTGGTTTTGCACCGAATTCCATTGGTGTCTTCATGTGTCATGTCCATTTCAGAGGGACAAATTTTTATTATTTAATAATTGCCGACATTATTATAACTTACATGTAAATTAATTACTTTATTTTTTTACACAACACATTTGGGATCTCTTCTTCTTTTTATATGACTTAATCTCTCTCTTAATGCCCTCTCTTCTTGGGAAAAAACCAAATTTTCTTGAATTTTTGCAAGCTTCATGTATTTATTGTATTGTTTAATGTTTAAATTTGAAAATTAATTTAATTAAGACATTGATGGTTTCAATTAACAAATACATTTAAATGACACAAACGAATAAAAAATTACTATAACAATGACGTACACTTGCGCCTGTGAGGCTTAAATCCACGACTTTTTAGTTTTGAGCTTGATGTATATTAATTGCGATTTGATTCATTGGATTTTTGCAAGTCATTAATGTCTCCATGTCAACAATCCCATATTTTAGTGAGTCAAAGATTTAAACTTTATACAATTATTAGCCTAAACGCCACGTTGGTTTAGATTATAACTCGAATTTAAGCCAATTATACTGAGTTTTGTTGACCTTAATTACATTTATCATGTGATTGGTGTATAATTTAAAAAGAGTGACAAATTACATGTTAAAACAGTATTGTTGGATGAGTACAATGTCAAAAACGTACAATTTACATTACTCATTTTCTTAAATATTTTAAACTTTCACCAGCAAATCAAGTTAAACTCAATCGAAACCGGAGTTTTGCTTTGAATATGTAATTTTTAGAGTTTAGAAAGAAAATAAAATATAAGTATATATTATTTTAGAGGAAGTCATCTAAATCCTCGTATTTATAAGGATAAATTTTGTTGACATTTCCTGAAATTAAATCTAAAGACATAAATATCTTATAAAGAACTCATCGATACACCTCCTAAGAGATGTTAGTGTAATGTACTTGAGGGGGTCTTGTGTAAACTGTTGATACTGAATAGGATGCTTATAACTACAATTTCAAAGGGTGCATTTATACCCTTTGACTTAAAAAGTATTGTATTTAGAAAAAATTCTAATCCAAATCGAGCTTGGTCGGACCTTAATCGATTATATGACAAGTCCAATACACTTATGGTGTGATTGGCGTATAGTTAAAAAAAAGTGACGAATCACATAACAAGTGTATCACACTTACTTTGTGATTGATTTGGTTCAACCAACCCTAGTCTAGGCAAGTACTTTCTTTAGATTTAAACTTAAAGAAAATTCTTACCCAAATCAGGTCTGGCTAAACGCATTTGTCATATGATTGATTATTTTCTCTAAATTATACACTAATCACATCATAAGTATATTGCACTTATCATATAATTAATTTAAATTGATAAAATTTAATTTGAAATTAAACGTTCCCTTCATCTTAGGAGATGTTAATGTAGTATATTATATTTATAATATGGAGTCGAAGCTGATGGAGAAAGTGTAAGAAACAAACATCAACTAACAATAAAAAGTCCTTTGGAGGTTATGGGTCCATGAAATTTTTAAACTTATCACTTTGGTACAAATATCAAAAACCGTGGCTGTAATGTAGCCACAACCCCCATACAACATCTATACACCCCTCACATTGTACCATATTTTCCCAAGATATTGTTCTCTCAAACCTCATTTTTTCCCACAGAAAGAAAATGCAAATCTTGCTGTCAATTGTCGATTTGTCGTTACAAATAATCATAGGATCATGTAATAAAAATATAAATTACTATGTACATGAAATTATGTCTCTTGTACAGACATCATTCATCGATCCGTCCCAATAAATCCTCACCATCCATCGAGATGAACACAAGTTCCTTAGGTCAACAAAGAGCACAGTGTAATTCATTGCTACCACGTTTTTGTCCTCCTTCACTGTCTTTAAATTTCAAGAACGGGAGAGATTGAGAGAGAGAGAGAGAGATGGAGGGAGATAGCAGCAACGACATATATAGAGAATGCTTGAGAAACCATGCAGCCAGCCTCGGGAGCTACGCGACCGACGGCTGCGGAGAGTTCACACTGGACGACACGGCTCCCGGCGGCGGCCTCAACTGCGCTGCATGCGGCTGCCACCGCAACTTCCACCGCAAAGTCATCCGGAGCCAAACCCACGACGCGGCTGCCGATGTCATCGTAGACTATGCCAGCGGCGGATCGGGGCGGCAGCAGGTGACGGGAATGGCGTACTCGCCGGAGTCGTCGGAGCGGGGCAGCAAGAAGAGGTTCAGAACAAAGTTCACGGCGGAGCAGAAGGAGAAAATGCTGGGGTTTGCGGAGAAGTTGGGGTGGAAGTTGCAGAGGAAAGATGAAGAAGACGAGATTGAGAGATTCTGCAGAGGGGTTGGGATCAGTAGGAAAGTGTTCAAAGTTTGGATGCACAATCACAAGAACTCTCCACCGCATTCTGCTGGGAATGTGTCCTCTCTTACTGATCAATAATGCTAATTATTTATATATAAATAACAACCCTTTTTGAGTTTTTTCATCATTAAATTCTTACAATTGTTCTGTGCTTTAATTTCTCTCTCGAAAAATTCTTACTCAAATATGATTGGTAAAACCAAATCAAACACACAACAAGTATTATACAGTTATTGTGTGATTAGTACATCAATCACACAATAAATATATTACATTTATTATATAAGTGGCTGAGCCCAATTAACTTGATCTGAATTAGAATTTTTTTTCTCTTCCGTTTCTTTTATTAGAAAAATAATTGATAAGAACGTGATTTATTCAGTTTCTAGTGCTAAGATGAGCAAGAATAGTGTAATAAGGGAGAGTTCCATTATGGGTGGGGAATGAAAATCATGTACTTTCTACTCCATTATATTCTTGGGAAATTTTAGCTCAAATTTGGCGGATTGAATTTTCTATACCAATCTTTATTCAATGATCTTTTAGTACATTTAATATACATACGTTATGTGTATAAGGCTGATATCATATAATTTATTTTGTGAAAAAAAAAATGACAAGTGACATGCATGTGTATGCTAAATAGATTAAAAGATGGAATAAACTTTGTAACAGAAAATCTGATATGCAAATTGAGTCGGTTAGACGTAAATCAATTATACAATGCACTTGTAATGTGATTAGTGTACAGTAAAAAGATAGTTATTAATAAAAATTATGTACACTTGTTATGTGATTGATTCGATTTGACCAATATCCGATGTGAGCTAGCAATATTCTTCCATTTTGTAACATTTTAAGATGAGTGATTATGTATTAATAATTAACTAGATTTATTTTATAGTGTATTGTCTAGATTTATTATTCAAGGAGTAAACTTTCAGACCTCATTTACTTTCAGATATGTGATTAAATGTGGGATTGATTCTATACGCAATATTATGTATTATTTAGTGATATATGAAAATGAGAGATAAGCTCATCTACTTTATTGAAAATTTTAGTCCGTATCCGATTCGATGATAACTGAACCAATCATATTAATGCAAAAAAATTGAGGGTAAAAATATCAAGCTCCTATTTTGGCCTTGAGCAAATTAGCGAAAGTAATTTCTGGTCAATTGTCAGGGACCAAAATGCAAATGTTGACTCTTATTCCAGAGGGTGAGCCTTGTACAATTTGCCCATCATTTCGGCCGTTCATAATGAAGTAAAATAAGATATTGAGGGGAATAATTGATTTCAATGCAATCTATTGATGTAAGCGAGTCTGCAATAAAAACAAAATGGTTGCGGAAAAAGATAGGTAACAGAAATAATTCCTGTGTGTGTGTGTGTGTGTGTGTGTTTTGATAGGCACCACATACAAGAAATATTATTTTAAAGTTAAAAGGTGTTTGGTTCAAATTATTTAAGATATTTTACAATTTTATACGGTATTTTTATAGTTTATAACATGCTATGTTCTATTTTAAAAATTAAATTTTCAAATGTATGGATAAAATAATATTACGAAATTCATAAGATGTTAGAGATGACGATTTTGTTTGTAATCATATGATATAACTCGAGGCAATTTATTAAAATCTTAGAAATAAATTGAAAATTCCTTATTTTTTAAAAAGAGCTTATAAGTTCTTAACATTTTTTTTTTAATTTTATAAGCTCATATTTTAAAAATTTTACTCTTAACACTTTTGACATTTTATAAGTTCATCGAAACACCCTCTTAATCATATAATGAGTGCATTGTATTTGATGCGATAAAAAATAGTGCTCAGATTTAGTTGTAGTTCAAAATAATAAAATAAAATAATAAGATTAAGAGAGTAGAAAAGAGTGAAATTGAGAACTAAATTTCTCATTTTTTATGTAGAAATGTGATATTGAAATTGAAATTCAAAATGTGATACTCCAATTAAGAAATTAGAGTTGTATTTGGAATTGACCATTTGGACTGGGGAGCTCGTAATTTTGTAGGCAGCCCCTCAACGAATTGAATAAGACGGTGGAAGAATTATTTCCTGACAGTTAGAATCCGGCAATCCTTAAGAGAGATTGGAGTTCCTTGCAGATAAGGTTGTTGAATTCTAGAGGTGGTCAGGATCCTCCTCCTGTCGGGTTTTGGGCTATAGGTTACCGTAGAGATAAAAACACATTCAACTCTTCTTCTGCAGTGGCCTAATGTCCCTTCTAGGGCAGCTGGTCTTTATTTGATTTTGTGTAGTCTGAATTAAGAGGTCCTACATAAATGCTATCTTAAATTACCCGTGATCACCACGTAATATATGTTTTTACTTTTGACTAGGGATTCCAGGTCCCTAATAAGCTTCCTTAATAGTTCCATCTATCAAAATAGTAGTGTACATCTGATAGTTCCAGGGTACCTCAACATAAATGGCGCTATCTTTTTGAGCATACAAGTTACGGCAGATACCAATATTTTCATGTAAGTTGCTCTTGTACATAACTTGGGAGGATGAGCGGGGATCGGCGTGAAAGAACACGCAAAGGGATGAGAAGAGCAAGAAACGACGTCAACTTCAAGCAGCTATAATAGAGAGAGAATTATGATTTCAAACTTTGCGAATACTAAGCTCATAGAGATCCATAACACTTCGGAGTACCAAATGGCAGTCCAGAGACGCGTAACTATGTAGACAGGATACTATTACCCCTATCAACCTACATTAACTTCATATTCAGAATAAGCTCTCACACAATCACTTAGCAAGCATCATTCTCACAAATTCCTCGTAATTCACTTGCCCATCACCATCCACATCGGCTTCACGTATCATCTCATCAACCTCCTCGTCTGTCAGCTTCTCCCCAAGGTTTGTCATCACATGGCGGAGCTGTGAAATTTTTCACACAGGCATATGAAATTATCAATGGACAAACACAAGTATCGACAGCCAAAAGCCGTGTTCTAATGGCAAACAGCTAGGTTGGAATCAAGAGGGTGAAACAAGAAGACGATACCTCTGCAGCAGAAATGAAGCCATTTTGATCTTTGTCGAAGACCTTGAAAGCTTCCTTAAGTTCCTCCTCTGAGTCGGCATCCTTCACAAATAAAGGACATTCACTAGGCAGATTTGTATGCACTTCTAAGATATACACCATATGACCATGTTACTGATATTAGGATTGACTCTTCAGGATTCTTCAGGACTAGTAACATTTCTATCCCCATATGCCTTCCATACAAATGATAAGTTTTTTTGCAGCAGGGACTTTCTAATAAAAGTTTACCCCAACCAAACATCAGAAAATAATGTGCGTTCATCAACTGTATCAAACTAGCACATCAGTTTTTCTAATGAAAGGGTTGGTTTTGTCCATAGCATTATTAAGTTCTAAAGTGAAAGTAAAACGCATAGGGTTAGAATCAAACTTACCTTCATTTTCCGAGCCATCAAATTCAAGAATTCAGGAAAGTCAATGGTACCATTTTGATCGGCGTCAACTTCATTGATCATATCTTGAAGTTCAGCTTCAGTAGGATTCTGTCCAAGTGACCTCATCACCGTTCCCAGCTCCTTAGTTGTGATGCAACCTATAAAAATATTATGTGACAGTAACATGTGAAACAATATAGCATTGCAGAGATAAATGTCCAGTAGAGCACAAAATACAAGTTTGCATGTCAAGCCATTTACAAGATCTTACCAAGAAAATTATTGGTTTTGTTTGTTTATTTTTACATGTGGTCATTTATTGGCAGAACGAATATTTTTATGATCATGTACAAGCCCATTCATCTGTCTATGTAGTTCAGAAATTGATCTTCAAGTGTGACAGACTTTTCTTTATAATATTAATCAATCAACTTAAAAATGCATAGAAGTTCTAATTTGCAAAATGAAAAGACAATTATGAGTTAACTACACTGAGGTGCAAAGTCCAAGTGGTTGGACTTCTTCAGGTTAATGCTGACATTATGACCACAGATCCATATGCATTAAATTGTGATGATAAATTAAAGATCATTTAATCGATCAAGAACAAATTAAGTAGTTAAAAATCCGATCTACATTGAAGAAAAAAAGATTATATATAATTTCAAAAAAAAAAAAAACAAGGAAATAAATCTATGCCTTCTACCTTGTAATCAAAACAAATAAAATAGTTCAAAAACAGTAAATGCTATTTTAATATTTAAAAAGATAAAATAAGGACCCTTTAGAAAATTAGTGTCTTTTCCATTTAGAAAAGAAAAAAGGCAAAAACATGTGAAAGGCAAAAGTGGGATGGAGTCTGCTTATGTCTCTGCAAAATAACAAAAGGATGGGTTGGATCACAAGAAACATTGAACCGAGTGTTGGGCAAAAATAATGCCAAAGATAGAGTGGGTTCAGACAGCCCAAAAATAAAGCCAAACATAGACATTTGATCTTTCAAGAATTCTCTTGGTGTCAAAACTGACAAATATGCCACTGGAACCATTCAATTCTATTGAATGAAGAGTGTTGGTTGACTGCTACTATATTTACAAGTGGGAGCTATGAATTCTATCTAACTTCAAATTTCATAAATATACATCTAGAGAGTGCAGTTCTCCTACTTTAAGGAAATTCAATCGAGGACCATGTCCTTTACAAGACCCAAAATTTCAAATTTCAAGTGGATTCCTCACTTTGCAACTAGAATTGGCCTACATGCTCAAACTCTTGAGTCTTGGCTGATCACAATTCACAAGATAAGTGGTTTTGTTTGTTAGATCACGTCCTGCTCTCGTCTCTAATTAAGTCAACCAATAGAAAATGCAATATGTGGAAAACAAATGAACTCAAGCAAGTTCTTTTTGTAGCCAATACAAACACAACCATATGAGACAACAAATAATGAAATTCTGCCTAATAACCATGATAATAGGATGGGGCACATAATTGACCCGCATATGCTGCGGGTTTTCCCACGTAATTTATGAGTACTACAACACAAATCGTGTGTATCATCCTGAAAACAGTCATTATTCCTCGTTTCCATTTTTTCTTGTCCTTTACCAAAAATATCTAGCATTGTTTTTGCAAGAGCCAAAGTTCAATGTATCTTGTCATCCATGCAATTCATTCTTGTTTCTGTTATTTTGCAAAGACATAGTCATCCTCAATTTTGCCTCCCGCATCTTTTTCTTTCTTTTCTCTTTTTCTAAATTGAAGAGGCGTGTACTCCATGAATGAAATCGACGTCTCTCCCCAGCTTTTTTATTTTATTTAAAAAAGGTCCACGCTTCTTCCATAATTTTTATTTTTAAATATTAAAATAGTAATTTAGTTTTTGAAATTATTACTAATATTATTTTGTCAACGCAATAGGTGTGGATTAACTCCACACCCATTCCCACGTTATTTATTCATTATAAATATATTTTTCTTTAAATATTCGAAGGTTGTCTTATAATTATAGTTCCTGTACTTTTAATCAATTAATCCGGTAAATATACACAATATGTAAATGAGTATTGTCAATATGAATCTTTATCTTTCTTCATCAAGAAAGAAATTCACGAGAAAATAAGCAGAATTGATAAAAACATTAAAACACACACACACACACATACCATCGCCATCCTTGTCGAAGAGGCTGAAAGCTTCCTTAAACTCAGCGATCTGCTCCTCCGTCAACTGCTCCGCCATTTCCCCTTTCCACCTTCTCGAACACAGAATCACACAAAAATCACAGAAACTAGAGGAGAGTTTTTCCAACCCAAGGGTTTTGATTTTTCTCCGCCGTTTCTCGAGGGGTTTATAAAGTTAGGCTCAATGTACGGGCTACGGTCTCTCTCTCGCGACTTTTACAAATTAGGCTCGACAATGGAACCACGACTTTGCTTCGTGTCCGGAGGCTGCTTTGGTTCAAAAATGAAAGAATCGTACGAGAAATAACTGAAGAGGAGATGGGAATAATTCTGCTCCGGGAGTGGGGCCCGTCATAATTCCTTTCATCTTTTCTCTTTCGGAGGCGTGTAATTCGGGAAATTGGATTCTGTCAAATGTCATACTCTGAAAAATTCTTGTAAGAATCAAAGTTGGTCGAATCGTTGATTATATATCAAATTAATTAGACAAAAAATATATTACACTTATTTTATAATTTGAGTTAAAATTTCTGGACCGACTCTAAACATTAATAAAATTTGAGTGTTTTGTTGTTTTTTTTCTTTTGAATGAATCAGAGCTAGCAAAAAGTACCTATATACCTTTTTTTAAAAATAATATACAATAAGTTAATGCTTTTTTTGGTCAGCTAACTATCAGAATTAATTTTGGTCATTTTAAAAAAAAAATTAGAACCAGAATTAATTAGGTAAGAAGATGAGGTATGGAAAGTGATTTTGACTATTTTTACAGGCAAAAATGGTGACTCATACCTCTTTTTTTTATGGTAGGTAAGGGATTGTTAATTTTTCGCTTTTATTAATGATTTCGCTACCATTTTTTCCCTCTAAAAGGGTTAATTTATTGGTTTATACGATCAAAATTAACTTCAATTATTTCAAAAAAAATACGAGAACCAAATTTATAGAGTCGGAACATGGGCTACCAAATAATAATTTAAATAAGTTAATAAATATTATTGTTATTATTGTTAACGTTTATATTGATATATATTTAAAAAATAAAGTTTAATATATTAATTTTTATATTTTTATAAACTTATAAGAAAATTATATTTTTTTGTATTTGATATTTAAATAAATATTAGTTAAGAACACATATTTTATTTTAGAAAAGTTGAAAATACAGAAAAGATCACCAAGAATAAGGTTAAAATAAGTAATATTGACCATGTTAGTTTTAAACATAATATAGGGACATTTTAATTCAAAATGCAAAAAGAAAAATAAGGTCTAAAACGCCAAATTTTAAATAAAATTTTTAAGAATTTAAAATAATTTATACAAGTGTGATAATTTTTTAATTTAAATTTATAAGCTAGTAATTAAACTTTATTAATATATTAATTAAATAATTTAATATTTCATCCATTAAGAGATGTAAATTAATAAACAAATTCAATAAAAAAAATTAATAAAATAATTTAAATTTAAATTAAAAATTAGTGTAAATAATAATAAAAAAATATATGGGTTCATATTATTCATTTCCATAAACATTACTTTGATATCCTCTCTATCTTTTGGTAATTACCACACACCTCTAGAAGTATTTTTTATCATTGAAAAATTAAATTAAAGTTTTACCAAATAAAAAGGGATATTTTGAAATTTTAAAGGCTGCTAGGAGCGATTTCTGTAATTTTTAAATAAAAAACGATAGTTTGTATAAAATGACAATAGTTGAGGGTTTTAAATGTAATTATCACTAAAAAGAAATAAAACGTAAACATCAACTTAGAAAACAAGAGTGGAACACGCGTTGACTTACCTTTCTTTCTTTGTCTGTTGTGCCGGAATGGGAGTCGTATTCGTTCCAGTGGAGCCTGCTCCGCTTCTTCGTGGCAAATACGCAAACACCTCTCCAGGAAACAGAATATTCAAAATTTTTGATTCCCTTCAACAAATTAATCAGACACCATACATACACACTGAGGAACCCTAGGACTTATCCAATTGAGTCAATTTCGAGTTGAAGATTAATGGATAAAGTGGAAATCCCGGAAGTGGTGCTCAACTCCGGCCACAAGATGCCGGCAATAGGCTTGGGAACTGGAGGATCTCCGGCTCCATTGACTGAGCAGTTTCCACCTCTTGTCGAAGCGATCGCCGCCGGGTACCGCCACATCGACACGGCGGCACACTACGGCACAGAAGAAATTGTTGGGCAAGCCGTGGTGGAGGCGTTGAACCGCGGCCTGATTAAGAGCCGCGACGAACTTTTCATCACCACCAAGTTATGGTGCACCGACGCCGATCATGATCTCGTCCTGCCTGCCCTCCACGAATCGCTTAGGTATACTAATACTGTACGTAATCGGTGATTTTTTTGACATTTTTGTGGAGAATTAATTTTCTGAGTGTTTATTATCTACTCTTTTGTTTCGTAAAATAATTTGACATCATTTATATCTTATATATAATAATCGTAACAACTATTGGGTGGATTTTTGTCTTCTAAGTGGAAATATTATTTTTTTGGAACTCATGTATTTTTAGCAAAGACGTTCGTTTTCCAAGTTGTCCTTCCCTTATTCCCTAATTTTTTTTTATCATAGCCTTTGGGTTTGAATAGATTTTTTAACCTTTATATCAATTTTGATATCAAATAATACTCTTACATTTTGCCCCTTAAAAACTTAATTTTTATTTTATATTTAAATTCTGACAAAAGGAGAAGCTATTCTTTTAAAATATAGAGATCAACGCTTTTAGTTCTCTACTTTACGAGATTTTTTAAAAAGTTCAAAAATTGGAAGAAGTCGGACATATTTAGTCCTATACTTTACAAAATTATTAAAATGATCCCAAAGTTAGAAAACTCGACATGTTTAGTTTCATAAATCCCACAAAGGAGAGAATTCAATATGTTGAGTTTTCTCAATTTTGAAATTATTTTAAAAATTTCGTAAGACAAAAGACTAAATGTGTTGAACCTTTATCCTAATGGATTAAAAGTGTAATTTCTCCTTGAGACAAATGTCTCATTGATTATTTTTATCTTAAAGATTCACTAATTTTTCCAGATAAATTTAGTTTATATAGTAATTAAATTTATTTTTGTGTTCAAAATATTTTTGTGTGCTTGTACTTATTATTTACATTAATGTTAAATTTTAGATTATATTGTTTATTTGTAATTACTCACTGCATCTCGCGTTAAGGGATACATTGCTTGTTTTTTCAAAGGATTTTATATTTTTAGAGGTTTATCTGCTTTTTAATATTTTAAAGAATTGATTATACTCAGACTTCATCTGAAAATGCAGAATTACACTTTTTTTCAAAAAAATTTGAAAGTTACACTTACACCCATTCAAAAAATCTCCGCTTTATACCTGATCCCCTTCCATTAGGGTTTGAACAATAAATATTGAAGTCTACAAAAAATTATACATAAATTTTCAATTTATCCCCTCATTCAACATTCTCCTGTAATATTTTATACTTGTAAGGGAGTAAATGTAATATATATAAAGTAAAAAAGGTGTAATTATAATAAAAATATTACTTTCAAATTGTAGTCATCAGATAAAAACTAACCATAGATGAATGTGATGCGTGCAAAAACGCACGGGTCCAATAGATATGGACTGTTGTTTAAAGTTTAGGCTGAGGGGGACCTACAAAAAAGACGTTAGCACTCCGGCACCTAAGTTAATGTTGGATTCGAGATTAAATAAAGCAAAAAAGTAAGTGAATTTAATTAAGAATCAAAGATATGGTGAATAAAGTTGGTGAAAAGAGCAAGAATACATGATAATGTGCTTGTGGAGTGCTCAAGGAATGTTTAGAGAATGCTTAGAGAGTAAGAGGGGCGTGAGAGAGGTGTTTAGAGAGTGAGAAAGGTGTCCCCCATCTGGAGAGACCAAACCTGTATTTATATTGGAAGTGCCCCATCTGTTGGGGGTATATCTTCCCTCGAGAATCTTGTGAAAATTGATTAGGATGGTTGGAAAAAGGGATAAAGCATCCTTATCCGTAGCTAAGAGTGCTTAAGTAAGAGTCCTCTTTGTCTTGGAAGACCCCTCGTCTGTGAGGAGTCCCACCCACCAGGGAGTCCCTCCATGCTCACGGGGGACATCTTGAGCTGACGTAGTCCGAGGTGGCTACTGATACCCAGGTAAACTGGATGCCACGGTAGAGTGTGGGTTGCCACATGTGTAGGCATTTTTTGGCCTCATGTTTTGTTGAGCTTTAACCATGGTCCAAGTTTAAGGATGCTCTGGACCTCCTCCCTTCTTCCTGAGCTTCTTGGGCTGTCTGGGCTTGCCTAGTTGAATTCTGGGTTGAGCCATCCTTGGCCTCCTGAGAGCTCCATGGGCCTAGGATGTCTTGGGTCTCTCGGAAGGTACCCTGGGCCTTCCGTTTCTTTCTTTTTTTTTTTGGGCCGCTTGGGCCAGTTTATTTTTATGCACATCAGAATGAAAAAACTAATCATCCTGTAGTGTTTTTTTTACTGTCTATATATGGAGTGTCGTTAAGATCATTGTTGCATCTATTTCTTGAAAATGTTTTATTCAATTATTTCATCTAGTGTTTCAAGAGGTATATGCAATAATAGTGTTCACCTCAATCTATATACAAGAAGTAAAAAAAAGTATAAAAAAAATGACTAATTTTTTCATTCATAAATGGCTACATTTTGTCCAATGGCTATAATTCGGAAATATAGTTTTATTACAATTACACTCATTTGATTTTATATATATTACATTTACCCTTTTATAAATATAAAATATTACATGTAAATATTAAATAAAGGATAAAATTGAAAATTAATGTCATTTTTTGCTAATATGATCATTTTCCATCGAAACTCTAACTGAAGCGGAATCCTAATAGAAGAGGGTCGGGTGGAATTTTCAGAGGGGGTGTAAGTGTAATTTTAAAATTTTTTTGGGGGGGAAAATCTAATGAAATATTTTCAGAGGGAGTTTAAGTGTAATTAACCTTGTTCTTAACTTTTACAGGAACTATGTCGCATTTAACCCACAAATTTAATGATCTATGTTTATTTTTAAAGTGAAGATGAATTTAGATGGTAGGAATATTTGATGGAAGAAATACAAACTTGCATTTAACATTGCTCTTCATCATTCTTATAGGAAGTTGGGATTAGAGTATGTGGATCTGTATCTGATACATTGGCCAATAAGGATAAAGAAGGATGATACTGATTCCATCAAGACACTGCATTTTGACATAAAGGGAACTTGGGATGCCATGGAAGAGTGCTGTAGGATGGGTTTGGCCAAGTCTATTGGTGTCAGCAACTACAGCTGTGCTAAGCTCTCTACACTCCTGCAATATGCCACCATCCCTCCTGCTGTCAATCAGGTTGAATTGAATGTTGCTTGGCAGCAACCGAAGCTGATGGAGCTTTGCAAAGACAAAGGAATCCATGTTTGTGCATTCTCTCCACTGGGAGCATATGGATTCCACTGGGGTACTAATGCAGTGATGGATAGTCCGATCCTTAAGGACATCGCAGCAGCTAAAGACAAGACCATTGCACAGGTTCCTTAACAAAATTACGTGTGTCCAAACTTCTCATCATTTGTTTTGACTGAAAAAAATTTCTGAAAATGTAGGTTGCATTGAGATGGGTACGACAAGAAGGAGCGACCCCAATCGTGAGAAGCTTGAATAAGGAGAGGATGAGGCAAAACCTTCAAATATTCGACTGGGAATTGACAAATGGAGAAGTTTGCCGAATACAGCAGATCCCGCAACAGAGAGCCTGCACAGGGAAGGAGGCTGTGAGTCCAGATGGACAATACAAATCATTGGAAGAACTTTGGGATGGAGAAATCTGAATTTTTGCTGTTGTTTTTTGTTTGTGAAATGTAACCTATTTTGAGATTTCTGGAAAATGCATTCACAGTTTATTTGCACTCCCATAGAGTGAAGAGCAACACGTTGCACATTTCTTAGAAAAATCAAATACTTGATTATGTGTGTTAAATGCAACAAAAATATTTTCTGACACAAAGTTTGTAAAAGTAATGAATAGGGTTGAGTTTGTAGGAATTGTTGAGATCAAAAGTTGAAGATAAAATGGAAGCTAAGATACGTTCGTTGACTTGATCAAAAGTTTGTTAGCTAAGATACGTTCGTTGACTAATTTTCTAACTAGTAAACAACTTTGTGAAGATTCTCAAATTGTAATCTACCAATAGCATCAAGAACTAGAAATGTTTAATTCTCACTAACAAATTCCAAAAAGGATTTATTTAAATTAGAAAGTGCATTCTGCACAACATAATCAATTATTATGGCATACTGAACTATGATGTGTTGTCACTAATTATTAGGAAAAAAATGCAAGCACAAACCCCTCCCCCCCCCCCCCGCCTCGCGCCCCGTGATGTCACTAATTGCTACTTTTATTTTATAAAAGGGTAGTTTGCTCATTTGCAATATTACAGGTGGTAAATTGCATTAAACCCCTAATTATTAGACTAAACAAATAATTACAAACTTGAAAGTTCAATTGATTAAGCAAATATATTTTACAATAAAATACGACACAAATCATTCATATTATTGGTAATAAAAACATAAGAACAACAAAATATCTAAATAAATAAAAATAAAAAATACAAATTAGACCTCACAACACATACGGAGGAAGGAATCAAGCATCATCGTCTTTTAACCGAAAATAAAAAAAAAAAAAAAATAGGCACATATATGAATGAGTAAACACATGAAAGAAAAGGATGGTATTATTGTTAAAAATACAGAGAATGAGATGCTCCAACTTCTTGAAATTCCTCACATGTTTCTACTATTTTATTTCCTAATTAATCAATATACTCATTTTCTTTGAAAATTCATACTACAATAATTATTCCTAATTAATCTTCTGAATTAAGAAGGAACCGTTCCTAAATTAAATAAATATTAAAGGGCATGTAAGAATCAGACATCTCTTCCAAAAACTTTTCTTCATCTTCGCCACATTCAACTGCGTCTAATGGAAAGTTTAAATCTATCATATTAGTTTCTTGTACAATATTTATCTTTTATTTCCACTCTTTTGGTTCTATTTTCCCATTTATTACTCCATCAAAGTCCTCCGCGGAGAAAAATTCTCACTACATATTAAATAAAGATGGGAAAATAATACTTTTCTGTACCGTAATTTAGAATTTCTTTGGTCCCATCACATCGTTTTCTTAGATATTCAATAAAAATGACACGTGACTGTTAAATGCATGGGATCAAAAGTGTTATTTTTTAACAGTTTATGAGTATTTAGTAATCAAATGAAAAAAAAATGAAAAAACTCTAAGTTACTGAACGAAAAGTATTATTTTTCAAACAAAGACCAACAACAAAGTATTAATAATACTTGAATCATTTTAATTCCTGAAAAAACCAAACCCACTACGGATTGATCACTTTAAATCTATTAGCCTTTGTAATGTAATTTACAAAATTATATATAATATAATTGTTAATGCTTGTAAATAGTATTTTTAATAGCACTTGTAATATAATATAATACGATTAAATTTGTATTATTTATTGTTTATGTAAAATAATATAAATACAAGCTTAAAAGTATTAAAAATACTGTATTTTTCAAAACAAATCATGAGATGAATAATTGTGCAATCAATTTCTCCATGATTCATTCTAAAATTGAATTGTGAATTTTCCATCGCAATAATAATAAGACATGTTAGTTCATTATAAATTATTATTAGATATTGATATTTGATTTGTTTATTGAAATTTATAATATAATTGTATACTATCAATTTATTAAAAAAAAATAAATGGTCATATATGAACTGCAAGTTTCGACTATTTTATAAAATTATTCACTTTCTTTTAATATGTTTCTCATTAATTTTTAAAAATAATAATTTACTAAATAAATTTTAAAAATTTTATTTCTCATATAAATGTGAAAAATTAGAAATGTAAAAGTAGTTAGTTATATATTGTATAATTAAATTAATTTTAATGAATTTAAAACCCATCACCAACCAATATATATTACCAATTCACTTAAAATCCATATAGAATCCATTTTCAATTCACTTAAAACCCATCACAAATCCATATAGGACCATAGCGATCTCATGATTATAATTTATACTAATATCTTTTATCAAGTTTATTATATTATTAAAATTATTTTTGATAAACTAATAAAAAAAATGAACATGAAAAACTCATTTAAAACACATTAAATCTATTTAAATAAAATTATATTAAACTCATATTAAAAAATTTTATACCCAACCTGGAATCATGGGGTTTCCACCCATGTGCAACCTATATCTTCAACTATAAAATACGCACGTTCACCATGTCTACTCAAGCTCGAGCTAGCTGAAGATTGATTATGGATTCAGTAGAAATCCCCGAAGTGGTACTCAACTCTGGCCACAAGATGCCAGCGATAGGCTTGGGAACCGCAGGATCCATGGCGCCATCGGCAGAGCAGCTGACACCACTTTTTATCGAAGCGATCGCCGCCGGGTACCGCCACATCGACACGGCGGCACTCTACCGCACAGAAGAAATTGTTGGGCAAGCCGTGGCGGAGGCGTTGGGCCGCGGCCTGATTAAGAGCCGCGACGAACTTTTCATCACCACCAAGTTGTGGTGCACCGACGCCGATCATGATCTCGTCCTGCCTGCTCTCAACGAATCACTTAGGTACAGTAACAGTTGACACTTTGTGATTCTTTGGAAATTGGTTACAAAAATTACTTTTCAGAATTGAAGCGAGGGAAGGTAGGGTATGCAATGCTATTATGTAAAAGCGCTAAAGAGTACGCAATCCCATTGAATATAAAAGAACCGTCAGTTGAAGACGTAAACTTTTAAAAAAGAAGCTCGCTGCTGTTCGTTCTATCAAAATTTTAGGGGTCTTTTATTTTTCTTAAGGGTATTTTTTACGTATTAGTATTTTTAATTTGGTAAGATTATATTTTTGGTCCTGTAATTTTAAGTTATTAGTGCTTTTAGTTATGTAACTTACTCTATTTACACATTTAGTCCTTTTTTATGAATTCAGTCATGAACATTTTACATTTGATTCTTTTTTGGCAAATTTATTCATGTATTGACAATTGTTGCCATAGTCATTATTGTTATGGGACTAAAAATAAGATCTGTTGCGGTGTGAAGGGAATCAAAATTTGTCAACATAGAACTAAATTTATCAAAAAAGGACCAAATGTGAGATGTTTAGAATTAAATTTGTCATTTTGGAGTAAGTTGCAGGACCAAAAGTGCTAACGACCTAAAATTACAAGACCAAAAATATAATTTGCCTTTTAATTTTTATGGTTGTGTTGTTGCATTTAACCCATAAATTTAGGCATCTATGTTTGTTTATAAAGTAATTAACTAAAGAAACAAACTTGTATGTAACATTGGTCTTGATTAGGAAGCTGGGGATGCAGTATGTGGACCTGTATCTCATACATTGGCCAGTGAGGATAAAGAAGGATGATTCTGATTCTACCAACACAATGCATTTTGATATAAGAGGAACTTGGGAAGGCATGGAAGAGTGCTGTCGGATGGGTTTGGCCAAGTCTATTGGTGTCTGCAACTACAGCTGTGCTAAGCTCTCTACGCTCCTGGAATATGCCACAATCCCTCCTGCTGTCAATCAGGTTGAACTGAATGTTTCTTGGCAGCAACAGAAACTGATGGAGTTCTGCAAAGACAAAGGAATCCATGTTTGTGCATTCTCTCCACTTGGAGCATATGGATCCTATTGGGGTGTTAATGCAGTGATGGAGAGTCCGATCCTTAAAGACATCGCGGCAGCTAGAAACAAGACTCCCGCTCAGGTTCCTTAGCAGAATTACGTCTGTCCAAATCCAATTTGGGTTAGAATTTTTTTGAGTAATTTTTTTTTTTTTCGGGAATGTACGTAGGTTGCGTTGAGATGGACACGAGAACAAGGAGCGACCCCAGTAGTGAGGAGCTTCAATAGGGAGAGAATGAGGCAAAACCTTCAAATATTTGACTGGGAATTGACAGATGAAGAAGTTGCCAAAATGCAGCAGATCCCGCAGCAGAGAGCCACCACAGGGAAGGATTTTGTTAGTCCAGAAGGCCAATACAAGACATTGGAACAACTTTGGGACGGAGAAATTTGAATTCTTGCTGTTGTTTTTGTCCCAATATAGTTGGGAAAATGTAACCTAATTTCAGATTTCTGAATAATGCATGCCCAGAAATTGGCTCTTTTCAGCCTCACAACTCACAAATAAAAAGCAACATGTAGCACCCACAAAAATCAATTACTTTGCAGATTGTAATCTAATAATGTGTTTGGGTTCAAATTAAACTAAATTATTATTCAAATTCATTGATAAAATATAATTTTTATAATTAATTAATATTTATTCATATAAATATTTAATTTGAAAAATGAATTTATTATATTAATTTCTGTATTGAAATTATAATTTAATTTTTCAATTTGAAATTACAAAACTTCAAAATTTCATATATTTTTCTAAAATTTTTATATTAAAACAATATCCAGTCAGCATTAATAGCCACATCTCATTATACATGGCTGTACACGTGTATAAGTTGCCGAAAGTTCAACAACTTACGTGCCACGTACACAATTTCGGCTAGTTTTCAAAATCACATCGGAGTATTCTCTACAAAATCCTGAATCACACTAAATTTCATCATATTATGAAACTTAAAGCACTTAAAAAAAATGGGCAAAGTAACCGGACTGAAATTAATATTAGGCATACTTAACGGACTAAAATAAATATTTTTTTCTTAAAAATATAGTAAATTAATATTATCTACCATGATCAAATAAAATCAATTTTACAAAAACTTAAATTTTAACCATGATTAATCAATATCAACCATGATTACCTATGACCAAAATATTTACCATAAATATTAGGTTCGACAAATATTTAAATTTACCTCTCTTACAAAAACAATAATAGTTACTACACAATCGCAATTAATTATACGCCATGATATTTTACCTTTTAACTATTGTAACTATTAAATGAAACTCTTTAGCTAGGGGGAAAACTTTGGTGTTGCTACAGTGCTGGGGGCAAAATTGTATATTTCAAAAACTTATTAAATGCATTTTCTGTACCATATATCACATTAATATATTTCCAATTTTAAACAATTCAAATTTTTTCTTAACTAGAAAAAGAATTTGAAAATTAATTAATAACTATGGTATTTTAAATTTTAAGAAATGGTATACTTATAACATATATAAATAATATTGAATATTAAGATATTTTTAATGAAATTAAAATCATTTGATCAATTATTTTATCTAAATGAGTCATGAAATATTTTAGATAAAAACAAATGATTATATCTCCATTAACTTAAATTTTATATAGAATTAAATACATTTTACACTCCTGAATTACGAATTTACCCACTAAACTATAAAATATAACAAAATGTCCCCTTATGATATGGACCGATTTTTTATGATGAAAATACCTTTATTATTTACAGTCCTTGAAAATATGTCTATTACAAAATATTCGCCTAAAACATAATTTGAATTATTATAAAAAATTTATTTAAAATAAATACTCCCCAAAATTTATAATTTTTAGGGTTAAAATATATCACATATTTTAAAACGTTATAGAATATCATATATTAATTATATTATAGATTTTATATTTCCAAGATATATGTATGTTTGATGCAACATTTAAAGTATATTGATATATTTTTTAAAATAGTTCAATATATATAATAACAACACAAGAAAAAATTATATAAATTCTTTTACCAGTTACTTAAAAAATTATTAAGTATTGTAAATTTATAGAATTTGTACAGATTCTACACTCAGTACAAAAATTATAGTATTTTTTTAATAAAATATTTAAAATAATTCAAATTATATTTAGAGGAATGCATGATTGTAATAGACATATTTTAGGAGGTTGTAAATAATAATTAAGGATGTTTTCATCATAAAACGAAACTGATTCATATCATGAGAGGTCATTGTAAAAGGTTAAATGCAACTACATACATAATTATACGTCGATTCCGGCAGCTGTCGTTTTGATCTTTAAGTTGCGTTTTCGGAGAATACGATACTTTTGTTTGCAGTATTTAATTTGATGCTCAAACTTTAGGTAATGGAGAATTATAGGGTGGAATTTCGAATAAATTAGGGTAAAGTGGAAACACGTGAAAGTTAATCCATGATTTTTTACTTAGAAAAATTAGGTGTGCTATTAATTGTCTCTTTTTGGTATATATACCAAATATGATTCTCTCAAACTATTAAATTGCAAATCGATTCATATTTGGTATCTTGAGTCGTCAGCATTCTTATTTTATATATGATCATGCTATATATGTATATATATATATGTATGTGAGAATAATACAATTGGGAAATGTACAATTATTATACAACTGTACTGAATTTGCATTAAATTGAGTGTGCGCATTGGTCTTAGTGTGGGACCAAAACTGGAAATAGGTTCACTTATGAGATCAAAAATATATTTTACCCTTATTTGGATTGTATTGACTAACAAATAGAGCAACTGTCGTTATCAATTGAACAGAAATCCCCCAATGATCCTCAAATTGAAAAAAAAAAGAAAAGGCCACATATGGGACTCAATGTTCGAATTAATTTGAGTGTGGGACCAAAATTAGAAACATATCCATTTATGGGACAAAAAATGTAATTTACCCTCTAAATGAACATCTAATTGTTTTTATTTCAAATTGTGCGAATAATGGAAAATAAATAGCGAGACATCTTTCATAGGACATAAATTAAGAGATAAGTCATGTGTTGATAGGCATATGATTCGTTTCACACTATTTATATTTTTGGTTTGTAATCAAATGTTGTTTTTGAGTATATATATAATTGATTTTGGGGATAATTACATTTTTCTCCTCAAAAATTTGGTATAATTACACATAAACTTCTTTGTGATTTGAAAAATTATATCTACCACCCCTAAAATTTACTTCCATCTAAAAACTAAATCCCTCAATTAATCAAAATTTAATGAATTTGTTGATATTAACAAAAAAAAAATGAATGAAAATTTATATTTACCCTCAATTGACTCATTAATGATTTATCGCAGGTTAGATAAATCTTTTTATTACCAAATTACCCCCATACGTCTTTACATATTAATGGATGTAGTGAAGTCTATTTTCACCATTATAATGGTAGTTTAGTTTAAAAAAAAAATTATTTGATCTATAAATATAATATATATATATATAGAGAGAGAGAGAGAGAGAGAGTGATGTTAACATCATCACATTTTTTTTCTTCATAAGTACAAAATTATTACATAAAAAATATTAAATGAGGGTAAAATTGAAACCTGATACAATTTTGTTTTTGCTAGGGTCAACATTTTTTGTTTAAATCTTAATAAAAGAGGGTCAAGTGTAAATAGTGAATTTTCAAATAGGGCATAAGTGTAATATCAAAACTTCTTTGAAAAAAGTATAATTTCGCATTTTTAAAAAAAGTAAAAGTGTAATTAACCCTTATTTAAAGTAGGGTAAATTATTATATCCTCGTTGTTTGAAAAATTGCAAAATAACCCCCTAAATTTTAACGTTCGTCTAACAACATGCCCATTCAATTAGATTTTCATTCAATTTTTGTGGTGAACTAACTAAAATGCCCTTTTAAATTATAAATTATAATTTATATATATTATAATTTTTTAAAATATTTTTATACTAATATTCCCTCTAGATTATTTATTTTGTCTACCCTCAAAATTTTTTACAATTTTTTCAAATACTTTTTATTTTTGTAAAAAAAATCAACAAAGAGAAAATAGTAATATTCACTTTACCGTTTAGGGGCTACATAATTATTTTTAATTTGACGAAAAATTTGTAATTTTTCAAACAATAAGAGGATATTCTTCCCTAAACTGGTAAAAAATTGTGAGGAACAAACAATTTTAATATGTGTAATCACACGAGCAAATGAATTTCAGATATCGTAATAGTACAAAGATATTTTAACGCTCTTCAATGTTCACAATACTAGCAAGTAAATCATGGATTATTAATCCTAACCTAATTCGCTGTGTCGTTAAGAGGTGGTTAGAGGGAATTTATCACTTTCTAAAATATTTTATAAAATGTTTGAGAGCTTATTTAATAATTTTTTTAAGAAAAAAGCTTATAAGCTCTCTAATAAAAAATAGAGTAAATTAATATTGCCACTCTTTATGATTAGATATAATTTTACCAAGAATATATGTATATTTATATATATATTTGTATAATTTGATCTAATTTCATAATATGCTAATTTACCCTAAAATGTAAAAAGTTATTAATTTATTTTGAAAATTTTAATAAATTTATATAAAATAATTATAAATTTGATATTGATAATATTTGGTAAACTTTATAATCTTATTTTATCCGTAGTTAGTTTATGGCTGATATCGAACCTCCCGTCCTCCCCTGCAAGGAAACAAATTGAAGAATTCTGTCATCACACACCATACATACACATCAGGAACCCCAGGACTTAACCAGTTGACCCAATTTCGAGTTGAAGATTAATGGATAAAGTGGGAATCCCGGAAGTGGTGCTCAACTCCGGCCACAAGATGCCGGCAATAGGCTTGGGAGCAGGAGGATCTACGTTGCCATTGGCGGAGCAGCTTCCACTTCTTGTCGAAGCCATCGCCGCTGGGTACCGCCACATCGACACGGCGGCTTGCTACGGCACAGAAGAAATTGTTGGGCAAGCCGTGGCGGAGGCGTTGGGCCGCGGCCTGATTAAGAGCCGCGACGAACTTTTCATCACCACCAAGTTATGGTGCACCGACGCCGATCATGATCTCGTCCTGCCTGCCCTCAAAGAATCACTTAGGTATACCAACACTATGCATGATCAGTGATTTTTCGACATTTTTGTGGAGAACTAATTTTCTGCGTGTTTATTTTATACTCTTCTATCCCTGATTTATGACATTTATTGTGCTTCGCACGTCGTCGTATTGGTAAGAAAAATATATTTTTCAAAATAAAAAATAAAGTTATTTACAATTTTTTTTTCTCTAATTCATATAATAAGTTGACAATATTTATATTTTATATATCTATACTATTATAAAAAAATAAAAACTTTTTTCGTACCAAATTTTTAATGTCCAATTTTTACCCTTTTATTTCAATTCTTCTATTTAAAAAAAAATGGTCAGATTAGTAAATTCAATAGTTTTTCAATAGAATGTAATAATTTTATAAGAGTAATCCTTATAACTTACAAATTTTTTTTAGTACAATATATTGTATGTGCAGGGAAATATATAATTTTCAATAATAATCAAGATAGATTAAAAATTTAAAAATAATAAAAAAAATTATTTTATGAAATTGATTCATTTATTAAGTAATATTAAAAAAATAATTTAATTTAGAAAAAATATTATAACTGTGCATAGCATGAGTTTAACGCTAGTTAATATAATAAAACTGAAACATAGAGACTCACAATAAAATATTTGAATCCTAGTTATATAGATTTTATTTTTATTTAAATTAGATAAGTTTATGATTATTTATTTTTATCCAAAAAAATATAATTAAATTTTATATTTATGTCAAATAATACTTAAAAAATTATTTTTTTTCTTCCACTTAAAACTTTTTTTATGTTTTATATTTAAATTAGACAAATGTATCATCTATTATTTTTATCGTAACGGTTCACTAATTTTCTGGATAAGTTTAGTTTGTAGAATGATTAAATTTATTCTCATGTTCAGTATACTTTGTGTTCTTATATTTATTAATTACTTTAATTATAAATTTTATACTACAGATTATTATACTTTATTTTCCCAAAGTTTGGTATAACTGCATGTAAATTTCCTATAGTTTGGAAAATTTCAGTAGTTCTAAGGTTTGCTTTCATCTAATAAATAGGTTTCTTTGTTAATCAAAATTCATTAAATTTGTTGATATTAATAAAAATATTAAATGAAAATTAAAATTTATCATCGATTAACTTCTTACTGATCAGAAAAAAAAATTCTGACTAAACAACCATTATAATGCTGAAAATATGCCTCCTCGCATGCATTAATGCGTGAAGATGTATAAGTGTAATTTGATCATAAAAATATTTATTTGACCTACAATAATCAGTAATAAGTTTGGAGGTAAATATGGTTTTTATCTTGATTTTTTGTTAATATCAGGAAATTAATTAATTTTAACTAATAGAGAAACTTATTTGTTCAACGAAAGCAAACTTTAGGAGTAGTAAATGCAATTTTTCAAACCACAGAATGTCTACGTATGATTATACCAAACCACGAAAAAGGAAAATATAATTATCCCTTTATATTATTAATTAAGTAATCATTGTTTCTTGCATTAAGGGATAGATTGCTGTTTTTTTTTTTTTAAAGTTTGGGGGGTGTTATTTTTTTTTCTTAGGGATTTTTTTACCTATTAGTATTTTTAATTTTACGGTAGCTCTGTTGCATTTAACCCAAAAATTTAGTGATCTATTTTTGTTAATGAAGTGAAAATGAATTTATATGATGGAAAATATTGTATTTAAACATTGCTCTTCATCATTCTTATAGGAAGTTGGGATTAGAGTATGTGGATCTGTATCTGATACATTGGCCGATAAGGATGAAGAAGGATGATACTGATTCCATCAAGACACTGCATTTTGATATAAAGGGAACTTGGGATGCCATGGAAGAGTGCTGTAGGATGGGTTTGGCCAAGTCTATTGGTGTCAGCAACTACAGCTGTGCTAAGCTCTCTACACTCCTGCAATATGCCACCTTCCCTCCTGCTGTCAATCAGGTTGAATTGAATGTTGCTTGGCAGCAACCGAAGCTGATGGCGTTTTGCAAAGACAAAGGAATCCATGTTTGTGCATTCTCTCCACTTGGAGCATATGGATTCCACTGGGGTACTAATGCAGTGATGGATAGTCCGATCCTTAAGGACATCGCAGCAGCTAAAGACAAGACCATCGCACAGGTTCCTTAACAAAATTACGTGTGTCCAAACTTCTCATCATTCGTTTTGAGTGAAAAAAATTTTCTGAAAAATGTAGGTTGCATTGAGATGGATACGGCAAGAAGGAGCGACCCCAATCGTGAGGAGCTTTAATAAGGAGAGGATGAGGCAAAACCTTCAAATATTCGACTGGGAATTGACAGATGAAGAAGTTGGAAAAATACAACAGATCCCGCAGCAGAGAGCCTGCAATCCAACAGATTTTGTTGGTCCACACGCCCAATACAAATCATTGGAAGAACTTTGGGATGGAGAAATTTGAATTTCTGCTATTGTTTTTTGTTTGTGAAATGTAAACCTATTTTGAGATTTCTGGAAACTGCATCCACAGTTTCTATGTGTTATGAAAGCAACGCAGAGCAGAGATGAAGCTTGAAGACGATGCTCACTGTGCTGCCAACTTGGCCCTGACCTGGAGCTGTGTTGGCTGTCTCATCACTTAATTTTATGTTCAGTCTTTGTTTTGATTTGTAAAGAATCTCTTTCTAGTTGCTCTGGAACAATTAGGAGATGAAATCGAAGAAATATGGACTTCTGGCGGCAACATGCTTGGTCCCACTTATGGGGTCAAATCAATACGTTCTAAGAAGAAATATTTGAATATCAATCTCATCGATATCATCGATCTCATACCAAATCCCATCGATCGAATCACTTTTTCGAGAAATACGAGACATTCTTTCAGCAGTTTGTTTGTTAGCATTAGTTGAGAACTGTTATTCCTCCAACTTGTATATACAGCCTCTGTAACTAATTCCTCCTTGGATGAATGAGAACGAACCACAGAATTCTCCCAATTTGAAAATGATCACAGCACACACCTCATACTCTGAAAATCTACACTATGCACCCTCAGAATTTGACACTTTCCATCCACCATTGCAAATGGAAAGCAACATGTTATCGTCCTCATATTAGGAGTGATTTCGAATCCTTCTACTCTCATTTTAATTTATGTTTTATGGAATTAATATGTCAAATTTCACACAACATATTCAAATTGGGACGCTGGGAAACGAGACTCAGCTCAACTCAGGCATACTCAACAGCCTCCCTCAAGTTGGACTTGGGGAGAAATCAACCAACGCAACTTGGAGAGTAAAGCAGAAACTCTACACCTGCCAAAACTTTGGTGAAAAGGTCTTCAAATTGCTGCTTTCCAGAAATATGAGACAAAAGAACAAATCCCTCCTTGTACTTGTCACGAACCAAATGGCAGTCAATTTCGAGATGTTTAGTGCGTTCGTCGAAAATGGAATTAGCCACAATGTGCACAGCTACTTGGTTGTCACAATACAATGAAATGGGTGTGCTTAGATCCACTTGGAAATCCTTAAGAATATAGGATATAGATCGAAGTTCACAGACAATGGCAACAAGACTCCTATACTCAACCTCAACAGACGAACGGAGACTGTAGGCTGCTTCTTCGTCTTCCAGGAAATGAGAGCAAGACTCAAAATACAGTACCCAACGAAAGAGCATAGACTATCAATGCAACTTGCTCAATCGGCATCACAATAGGGCTTGAGAGAGTTAGGAGTTATGAACAGGGAATAACAATCCTTTGGTGGGAGATCCTTTTAGATATCTCACCAAATGAAGGCAGCGTCCAAATGTTGCTGACATAGACGACGAACCAACTGACTCAACTATTGTTCACCATGAGAGACATTCGGTCTGGTGATCCCCCAAGTAGAGTAGCCTTCCAATCAATATGCGATAAGAATTTGGATCAGCCAAAATAGAACTTCCACAAGACATAAATTTAATTGTACTTTTTTTTTCGTAGAAACAATATTGTCACATATTTTAATGAATTAGCCAAACAGCAAACTAAGTTATTTTAGGATTGCTGAATGTATTGAGAAATATAAGAATTTAATAAAAAAAAAAAAAAAACCTACAAAATTAGTGTTGCAATGTTTCAAACAATTGATCTGAGAGTGTGTGTGGCCATTGACTTCCCATGGTTAGTGGGCCATCGGAGTGTTGGCAGTCCAAGAGACAACATTAACATTTCATGTGCTATGAAACCAAACCCATGAAAAGGATCATGTCTCTTTATTTCCACTCCCGCACAAAAAGGGAAGGGGTACAAATGACTTCATATTTTTTTTATTTTTCTCTCTCTCTACACCTTTTTTCAAATAGAACTTTTTAAATTATATTTTGCACCATTTTTCTAGAATTCATTGTTTATAATTGTATGACATTTATTATGATTTGGACAAAAAATATAAATTTAGCAAAATTTATATAAAATTTCAATTTAGCCCTCATTCAATCTGTTTGTTTTGTGTGTGAGTGTTATGAGTCAATGTGAGTGCATGAATGAAGCCTTTTTTTTTTTTCCTAACATCGTCATTTTTCATCTAAATCCTAATTGAAAGTATGCAATTGTCATCGAGGAACTCATGAAGGTGGTACAAATACAATTTCAAATGTTTTTAAGAAAATTGTAATTTTGAATTTTCAAATGGAGTGTAATTTCTTATTTTTATTAATCCTATTTTATAAAAATAAAAGATACACATAATGAAAGAGGTCACGACACGGGTCTAACTGAACGAGTCTTCTTTGTTATAACTAGTCATTTTGTATGTATATAATAAATAATTTTTCACACTTTAAATATATTATAAATAAAAATAAAATATACAAACAACACATCAAAAAAAATTAAAAATATTATCGACACAACAACAAAATAGTGTCATAGACTCCACTATCTGAGTGAAAATTACTTATATAATTACCATTATTTCATCTTGATTTAGCTAAATCTACAATAGCTTGATCGTCTCATCACCATAATCCCATAAAAATGTTGGGAAATCCAACTCTGACCTGACCCTTTCCTTAGTTGCATCAAGCTGACAGTGTTTCCTTGCTTCAGTTGCAATAGAGTGGACCACCCATTTCCTTTTTCATGCAACTCATTTTCATCACACTTTCTGTAAGTCTCACCAACACTCTTTATCTGTGAAAACTGTGAGTATTGCAGATAGTTGTCAATTTCAATAAAAGCTCAAACTCCATACTTCCATCACTCTCAATGCTACCTTTGCGTGAGTCTAGACAACGATGTTGTAATAAGGTAAAATGACATTGAACTGGAAACAGGGAGTTGTTTGGACCCATTATGACATGAGGAATCACCTCAGTTCAAGCGTTTAAAAGAAGTCCTTCAAGAACGGCAAGAGAGATAGAAAAGAGCTCAAGAAATAATTACAGCAACCATATTCCCCCAGAACCAGACAAGACAGGAGGGAACTGATATATGAAAACCCCCCTGAATGCAGATGGGGGGGAAGAAACTGAGCTGTTAATTTTGCACAAACAAGAATAAGGCCCAAATGAACAAACAAATACTTCTGGTTTAAAGAGAGGAATTCCAGGTGCATTACACTTGGTACTAGTATTTCTTGAGTTTCATACTCCATAGTTGAATGCAATTCACCTTTCTTTCTACTCGGCGTTGCTGACAGAATCATGCTGTTCTCGATCATCTTGTAGGCTTGAACAACGGAGCTCTTCAATCCGTTTTGCAACTTGAGAGATTAAAGGGCGCTGGTCTGGGTATTGAGCTGTGCAGTCAATCCCGATTTGCAAGAGCTGCACCATTTCCTCCTCGACATTCTGATAACGGAGGAGTTCGAGATCAAAAACTTCAGAAGTCCACTCCTCCCGAACTACTGACTGAACCCATCTCGGCAGGTCTAGTCCATCCTCAAGAGGCGGTTTCCCAGTTAGAAGTTCTAAGAGTAAAACACCAAAGCTATACACATCAGCTTTCTGAGAAACTTTTCGAGGGTCGGTCACTTCAGGTGCACGGTAGCCAGTGACGCGTGTCGGGGAGGATGGAGGTCCAACTAGTTGGTTCAGTCCAAAATCCGATATTCTTGCATCATATGACTTAGTCAGCAGGACGTTAGAGGACTTGATGTTTCCATGGGCAGTGCTGGAACCTTGACAATGAAGATATTCAATGCCACGAGCAGCACCAAGGGCAATCCGGGACCGGATTTCCCAATTTAACGGTGTCCTGCCAGCTCCTCTGTTTCCTGAACAGGATGAAGAAGATATTGACATGAGTGATAATCAGACGGATCGTGTCTCCAAAGGAGCTGGGAAGTGCGAGATAAAGATGAAAGATAATCATATAATGGAAATTCACCAAATATGAACTGCCAAAATTGTCAATGGTAGGTATAATTGTTACCTATTTTGCAATGAAAAGGTCCCAAGTTGCAACATTATTACGGAGAAAATTAGACGTAAAGCAACTATTCAGAGATAATAGCTAAATGTAAAGTCAACTACTAAATGAGATTACAGTGCGCATGCAACTCAACCCCGACAGACATGGCCCTCTGAATATCAAGTAAGTATGCAAATACAGGGCCCCATTTTCAGACCGATTTTCAGACTACTAGATATCACAGCAATAAAAAATAATTTCAGCAAATTATACTTATGCAAGTTGACAAACTCAATTGTGCTAATTATAGCAGCAGTAAGCATATAACCATATGTAGCAGCTAAGGAACATTCGGGATTTGAGAGTCGGCACATAAAATGAAGCTATAGTCTCAAACAAACATCACCAACGCATGCAAATGGAAACCAAGGTCTACAAACAAAATTATACATCACAATAATCAAATCTATGCCCCATCAGAAAATCCTGTATGCTTTGTTTACCAAATATTACCTTCTCTCGCAGAATTACCAGGACAACTGATAGCAATAATCATATACTTGTTGCACCAAGAACAAGTCATGAACACTAATGCATGAAGTAAAACTACTACTAAATCAACAGAAAAGCAACCAAAACGGCTGGAAATGAATGAAATTATTCTAGTTGTCAGCAATATCCTAAAACTTGAAGTCGTATCTTTGACAACATAGGACATGGCAAAAACAGCAGTGATATGTCAGGAACAAAGAGCTCTAAAATCTCACTCACCATGTAGAAATGCAGACAAGCTTCCCATCTGCATATAATCATAGACAAGAAGCTTCTCCTCCCTGCTGTAGTAGTAAGCTCTAAGAGGCACCAAATTTTCATTATCCATGGCCCCAACCCCTTCAATTTTCTCCTTAAACTCCCATTCAGAAATCATCACATCCTTCAACCTTTTCACAGTCACCACAGTCCCCACTTCCAGAACTGCCTTATACGATGTCCCTAAAGATCCTTTCCCCAGAACCTCAGCCGATGCACTCAACAAATCTTCCAAATCAAACACCCTCGTCACGTCCCAAAAAAATACCAATTTTTTAGCAGCAGCTACTTTTCCTCCATCTTCGCTTGCCGCATTCCCATTTGCACTCATTGCGGAAGCATCTGCCGTAGCAACTGAAATCCCATTATCTGTTCTACCATTTTCTGCCTCCATAATTGGCTTTTCACCTGCCTCATCTTCTTGATTCTTGATTTCCTCTGCATCAACGGACCTCCCCTTTTGTCCGCTTTTCCTCCTACACAAGATAATCAAAAGCAACAGCAAGAAAAAGAACCCGACAACGGAACCAATCACAATTCCAGCAATTGCACCACCAGACAACTTCCTTTTCCCATTCTCCCCCGGTTTGCTGCTCCCGTTTACATTCCCCGCAGCAGACGCAGCCGGAGTTGCAGCACCGTTGTCAGCACAAGCATTATCAAGCGGCTTCCCACAAAGCAAAGTCCCTAAAAACGCGCTCTTTGGTTTTCCCTCGAGCCCTTTCGGCACAGACCCATTTAAATTATTGAAAGAAACGTTAAACTGCTCGAGATTACGAAGCTCAATGTCGGGCAAAACACCACTAAACTGATTATTCTCCAAATAAAGCGTACGCAGACGCGTTAAGTTGTTAAACCCAGATGGAATTTCACCTGAAAAATTGTTCGAAGCAAGACTTAAGCGCACCAAAGAACGGAGCGAAAAAAAGAAGTCGGAGACGGGACCCGAGAATCGGTTTCCTTCAAGATTAAGATTGCGAAGGTGAGACAGACGAGACAGGTCTTCAGGTAAGGGACCTGAGAGGTGGTTAAGGCGGAGGCTGAGAGTCCGCAGAAGAGTTAAGTTAGAGAGAATGTTGGAAGGGAGTTTGCCGAAGAGAGAGGAGGCGGGCAGGCGGAGGACCGTGACGCGGTTGTTCTCGCACTGGACACCTTGCCAGTTGCATGGAGTGGTGAAACTAGAGTTCCAAAACAGAGTGCGTCCACCCACGGCTGAGCGGAGGGCTAAGAGGGCGGCTCTGTCAGAGGTTATGTCCGAGGAAGCGGCGGAGGAGAGGAGGAGGAGGAGGAGGAGGAGCATGGGAAAAAGTGTGGGTAAGGTAAGTGTGTGCATTGTGTGTGTGTTTTTGGTGGCGGAGTTAGAGTGAAGCTTTGTTGAGCATTTTCGTGGGGGAGTGATTATGGATGCGGTGATGGGCGATGGGAGCTCGCGCTGGTTCAGTTGTTGGGATAAAGTGACAACGTATGAATATGTCTGTCGTCCTGCGTGAGATGTGTTGTGTGTGCAGACGCTGCAGAGAGAGAGAGAGAGAGAGCGCGAGCGTCAAGATGAGGAAAATTACAATTTTAGTGCAGGATTTATTGGTGAAAATTGGAAAATTCTTAGCAATATTTTCCAACACAACTAATCATATCATAAATATATTATATTTATTATATAATTAATTTAAATTTAATCAAATTTAATTTAATTCTTAAAAAAATCAGGTTTGTGTACTTATTTGTTTTTAATAATTTTATCTTATAATTTTAAATATTTTACAAATTAAGAACGAAATATATAAAAAAATATCAAATTACCCTCCTTATTTTTCAGTAAGATTTTAATTGATTTTTAAGAATAAAATATTATTTTATATTTAAATATAATATATATTTTTATTTTAAAAAGATAAAGCAAAATGGAAAACACTAAAACCCCTCTAATTATATTAACAAATTGCGAATGTGAGCAAAATGGGTAATTTGCTCATTACGTATAATACAGAGAGGTAATTTACATTTAACCCCTCTTCTAATTATATTAACAAATTCTGATATTTTTGTTTAATTTTTTAAAAATTACATAATAAAGTTCTCAAAATTAATTGCTACAAAATTAAAATTACCATCTATACATACTTATGATTGAAAATTACAATTTCCCAATTTAGAGAGAGAGAGAGAGAGAGAGGGAGAGAGAGAAAAGGAAAATTTTGGAAATGATTATTTATAATGGTGACTTTCAATCTGCCCTACTATAGGAATAATTTATATTTTGAGATAAAAATAAGTTATAAAAAATTATTATAAATTACATATTAAAAGTCGTGGGTACTTATAATAAAAATAAAAAGTTATAAAAATTAAAGTTAGAGTATTTAAAAAACTGATTTAATATTTATAAATTTATCAACAAAATATAAAAATTGATAGAGAGTTACTTATTATTTTTAATATAAATTAATTTAATTTAACTAGTTCAATAAATGATGAATCAAAAATATTTTTCTCATTTTATTTTTAATAATAAGTTGATAAACGTTTATTTTAAACGGTGGCAGACATTCCCTATGCCTACTCAAATTATAACTCCATCCCCTCTTTTTTTTCTATTTGCAATATTACATCTCTTTTTATATATTTGAAAAAACAATAAAGTTAAAATATGAGACATATAAATTTATTAATAACGTAAGAAACTAAATACGAGACCTATATATACAAAATATATATAGTTTTAGGGTAAATTATATTGACATTCTCTGATGTTAGGCTAAAATATAAAAACGTTCCCTACCTTTACAAAATTACAGCTATACCCCTTCAAATTATAATTGTAATTACAACTACACCCCTATTTAAATACAAAGCTTAAACAAATATTCCCTGAAAAGTATGACACAAGTAGAAAACCCCTCAGGGGATGTAACTGTAGTTTTACGAAATATATGGGGTGTTGTGTATTTTGGCATATGGAGAATGTCAATATAATTTATTCTAAATTTAATAATATTATTTTAATAATTGGTCTATTTCAAATTGTTGATTTATATTAATAACTTAAATCATATCCCTTTTAAATATATCAAAAGAAAAATAATATCATAAATTTGATAAGTTGGGGGGAAATATATATTTCCATAATTGAGGGGGGCACAATGATAAAACATAAAATTTAAGGAGGCGAACTGAAATTTCAGGCTTTGTATTTTTTACTGTAAAAGAAAAAAGTGGGTAAACAAACCCTAGCTGCTTATTACCGATGTTGGTAAACAAACAACGGCAACTCAATGGTTTGAATTCAAATTTTTTTGTGAGAAATATTCAGTATGTTTGGTTTCATTTTAACTTATTTTGGTATGTTTTGTGGAAATAAAGAAAGAATAAAAATAAATAAATATGTATTAAAAATTGTACATATATTTAAATTTATTTTTGAGAATAATATACAGAATAAATGAAGCTGTGAAAATCAATTCGAGCCCTAAATTGCTGTTGTCGGTCAAATTTTCGTAATGGGTATTTGATTTTAGTATATGGGAAAATAATATTTTAGATAAATGTTGAAGATTCTTTTTTTTTTATTATTATTATTTATGAATATGAATGTCGAAATACACTAAGGTGACGGCAAAGGTTAAAAATTAATTTAATACTTGTTATTATTAATTAAAAATACAATCTTTTTGTGAAATTTTGGGTACCCGGCTGAGATTCATATTTAGGTAGATGCATAGTCTAAATCTAATTCCATTTCGTTTATAAATCCCAATCCCAATCCCACAGGGGAGGAGAGGAATCAAATCGAAGGATGGGAAGAGAAGTATCGGAGAGCTGTGTGGAGAGTTTGGTGGCGGAGATTGTCTCCTCGTATTGCAGGGGATTCTATGCAGACAAGCCGGAACTCGCCGCTCCAAGGATCGAAGCCATTGGGTTTCAGGTCGGCCACCAACTGTCGGAAAGGTTTGTTTGTATTACTGTCTGTATAGATTCATATTGTAAGTATGAGCGATGAGTTATGGATGCTTGGAGCTGGAGTTAGAATTTGGAATGGTTTGTGCTCAATTGGAATTTTTACTAAGTTGGGATTGATACGACCAAACTAGTTTAAAGGGAGAGAAGAAGAATTCCTGGATGATTGAGGGATTGGATCAATACATTAACACTAGAATTCGTTTCTGCAAAACTAAATTAGATGTCAAGAATTCCTTCTCAGACAGGATTTATTATGAATGTTTCTGAGAGAGCTATCACCCTAAAGATTTATGCTATTCCGTAATAGTAGTGATTGGCTGGGTTGTCTGTCTCTTAACAAGTATTAAGGAGGAAGAAAGCAATAGATTGGCTAAAATGGTATGTCATCAAGTGCAAGTGTATTAGAGTTAAAAGTCCCGGAAGAAAAGAGGCATTGATGGTGCACTTCCGTGATAATTTAGTCTTTAAGGTAAGGTAAGGTAAGAACAGACGTTTTAGCTCATTAGTTAATTTAGTTTGGGGTACCTTGAGTAATGCAATATAGATCAGTTATTTGATTTGTGTTGTTCCAGTTGTGGCTCCGCTTTGTCTGAGCAAGAATTATGCTATTGTCAGATAAAGGATAGCTGGATCACTTTTACTTGATTGCATGTGCATAGAAATGGCAATGTGCATATATGTTCTGGTAAACGATTCATTGTACGGTTAATAATTTGGTGTTGGTAATAGGTTGTTTATGAAAATCGTTTAGACTCTACAAGAGTTAATTGTTCCTGGAATAGGCAGAGAATCCGGGTGTTTTCTAGCTACCAGCTGACTTGAATTGGCGAATATGTGGAGCTTCTGCACTGTTTCAGGGTTTTGTGTGTTACTTGCATAAGGCTGCTCATACAATGAATGGTTCAAATGCTCTCATCTGGCATATTGTTATTTTTATTCTAGTCGAGTTTGTGCAGCTAGCTTCTCATTGATCTGAGTAAACTTGATCATATACATACAAAAAATTTCTTGATTAAGGATATAATTGTGAGAAACAAAAAAGGAATTTATTTTGGAGAATTTATTCTATCATATATGATTGTTGGTTTGTAAATTTTAGCCTCATTCCTTCTCAGTTTGAGATTTCGGGACCATTCTATTGTGGTTCTCCACATAGATGATATCATCGTAACCTCTCTTTTCATTCTGCTAGGAATGTTTAATGCCATTTCACCAACTGGCGTTAGCTGTGCTTTTGTGTCTCTCAATGTGGTCAGCACTGGGTGTTTATGAGTTTAGGTGCTTTATTGGAAGCTCTTTTCCTATTTGTATATGATTAGAGTTATTAGTTGAGCCTTTGATTAGCTCATTTTTCCCTATCAAAAGTGTAGTCCTTGAAGGAATAAGAGAACCTCAGATATATGTAGGGGGTGTATCCTTCATTATTTAATGAAGTTCAATACTTATAAGTTCGTTTATTTTTAAAGAGCTTCTGTGCTTCTTTGCAATTGTTTACACAATTCATATCCTTGGTGTGGTTGCTAGGAGATCTAGGTACGCTGCCTGGATTTCTCCCACCTCCCTCTGTGTGTGTGTCTTATTCTATTCTTTCTAATGTTCAGTACTTCACATCCTGTATTCAAGTAGACAGCATAATCTATGTTCCCCATGCTTAACTGCCTTTGAACTCTGAAATGCTGTTCATGGGTACTCTTCACAACCATCCAACAGGATCTAAACAGTCTTAGTCATGGTTGTCCTACATCAATCCACCTTTGGTTTGAGAAACAAGTACGTACTGCACACGATATTAATCCATTCCAGCCAATTGTTGGCCTTTGCGGAGTGTTCCACATGAACTAGTATTTCCCACTATGGATCTTTGTCCTTTTTGGTTGTGAATGACAAAAATTGACATGAGAAATGATGTTGATCCTAATATACAATGTTTTGTTCATACCACATCCCCATTTTCACCTTTTCATGTTTCACAAGGATGCTCATTCTGATCACGTTGCTTTCTGTCAGATACACAATGGATCGGCCAAGGTTCACGGATCACCTGGAGGCTATAAAGTTTATTTGCAAAGACTTTTGGTCTGAACTCTTCAAGAAGCAGATAGATAACTTGAAGACAAATCATAGAGTATGTATGAGAACTTGAACAAATTGTCAACAAATTTAATGAGAAATGTTTATAACTTCATTTCTGTTACAGGGTACTTTTGTATTGCAAGATAATCGGTTTCGGTGGCTAGCACATATGTCAGTCGATCCATCAGTAGAAACGACTGGTTCTATTCAAGATCCTTCAGCAATGGCAGAAAACAGAGCAGCACAGGCTACTGGCTTGCATCTTTACTTTCCTTGTGGAATTATAAGGGGAGCACTTTCAAACTTAGGAATTCCTTGTGCTGTTTCTGCGGATATATCCAACCTCCCAGCATGTGAGCTTATTACTCTCTTACATTCCAGATTTTTTTTTTTGGTTCATATAAATTACAGTTAAGACAAAATAATACAATAAAACAATCACGTGGCAATAGCAGAAGCATCCATTTCTTAATCTTATTAATAAAATTGTTCCTGGTTATTATAGATTGGAAGGATCTTGTAAGTTTAACCCCTAACAATTGATATAGCACTCACCCACTACATGTCAAATGTTGCTCTATCCTATGATCCTACTGCATAGGACCATGCAATATACTGATGGGTTTTGGCTTGATATCCAGTGAAAGCTTAGCAATCTCTTATTTTCTATGTCTCTTTCTTGATGACACTAGCTGGTCACTAGATAAAGGAATGTAAATTCGTGATATACTGTTATCACTGGCTGAATTCATATTTTCCCTTCCATGTACTGGGCAGGTTCTTTCGTGGTCCGCATAAAAGCCTGATGTACAAGCTGTGTATGGAGTAATGGGGATTGAGCTTCAGGTTTCAAATTATCACGTGTGTGGAAACTTTTATTTCCTCTTACAATTGGAGTTCGGAGTTTCTAGTGTACCAACTCTGGGAGCTCAAGTGTAACTCAAGTTATCTCTTTTTATGGGATTGTGCTCAAAGTAATTGTTATTTTCAACTTCTGTGCCTTCTTATGGGAGCTAGGATGTTGTAAAGCACTAATGAAAGTGGAAAATAGGTTATCCTTTATGTTTCCTTATGCCAAAACTAAGTATCCTGTCCGTTGCATTTGTCATCAGAGTGAGTACTCTTCACTTCTTTTTTGCTTTTTCATCTAGGGCATTAAGGAATTGGATCCTGCACATGCTTGTAGGCCAGTCTAATGAAGTCATTCCTGGTAATTTAAGTGTATGCAATCATTAAGAAAAGCAAGATATTTCAGTATTTTGACATCACACTTTGTGCAATGTCGGATTTTAAGATGTAATTGATGATTTCCTGGTATTGTTTAGCTTTCTGATGTGATTGGTTTCTGCAGGGGAGTTTGACATTGCTGCCTCTAGTCATACATAGGTGCTGGCACAATACAACGTTGTCTTGTGTAGTTTTCTTACAAAGAGCAGTGTAAATTGTCGTAGATGCTCTTGAGGTGGACCTTTTCATTGCTTCGCGCACTTAACATTAGAGTACAATTACTGTCTAATGTTGTTCATTATCCCCATTCATAGCGTGGTTGTATAGTACTTTCAAATTGCATAAACCCAGGCCTCACTAAGTTGTTCCTTCCTCCATCAACAAATAGCAAAAGGCAAGTGAAAAGTTGAGTTGTTCAAAATGAACATATCTGATTGAAAAACAGCTTCTGCGTTTAGTATTACATGCAAGAGGGCATACATTCATCTCTAGTCATTGGATTTATACTTTTGGTGAGTGCATTTATCCTGTTACATTCATTGACATTATTTGGTTGGATGAATTTGAAGTTAAATATCATAAATTCTTCAAATTTATTTGAATAATTTTGTATTTCGACCTTTAAGTTATATTTTATAAAATATCATTACAATTTAAATTATTTTAATATAAAGTCGTTTGGAGTTCAGTTCTTTCTTGAAATCCTTCCGTCCAGATGTAGCATAAGACGATTTGTGACAATGAAGTCCATATTGATGAGCAAGACAACGTGAAATTCAAAATTCTGCGGCATTCATAAACTTTAAACAAATGCCCTAAAACACAGATTGAATAAGGCCTACAAACACTCATTGTTCAACATTGGTGTGCACCACGCAAGTTCATCTTGAATGTTTCAGCACAAGTGAATTTACCAAGAAACATCACAACCTCAACTAATAGTGATAGAATCAATGAATCAAAGAATCAAGCAGAAAAAAATTTGTACATCTTCTCCCTATCCTACCAACTTATCATCTTCAAACAAATTCCTCATTGCTTGATCTTAAGCAACCCGGAGAAGTGGAACAATTGAGGGAGCAACGCCTACACGACTTTCAATTCTCATTAGCTAACCAAAAAACAGTCGGCTTCTTCATCTGAGCTTTCCACTCCAATGCTCAGTCTTAACTCTTCGGTTCTGCACAATTCTAATCTACAGGAAAGGGGATCATCCTCCACTCTTTGCTGGGGCGTGAACTGAGAAACAAAGGCCTCTAAGGCTTCTTTCATCCATGAATGAGCACATACTTCTCTCGCTTCATTAACTGTCATCTGTAATATATACATCAACCCCATATTAGAATTCGGCTAAACAGCATCAACATTGCACTGAAACAGTTCATTATTCAACATTAAGAGTGAAAATTCCGAGACATGGACATACCCAAACTCGTTGACGGAGATCTTTCTCTGGCCAAACATCTAATTCCTCAGTGACCAACAAGGAAAACATGAATGCCTCATGAAACTTCTCTTGGCTTTTGCTCTTGAATATCCATTCACCTAATTTATCCTGCCAGAATGTCAACACAAAGAATTAGAAACTATGCAATAAAGCCCGAATCCACAGGCACAATATCAATACGCTGATTCAACATAATGTATAAAGATACTAACCCCAAGCAAGCCGACCACCCCGGCTTCCTCTAGTGTCTCTCGTGAAGCGGCCAATTCGATATCTTCATCAAGTTCCCAACCACCCTGATGAATTCGTTGCAAGATAAACAATGTCATTACATAATTCTTTATATTTCCTTTGCCATTTTCTGAGAGAATGAGATGTGAATCAAAAGTTACCTTAGGGAACATCATTCTTTGACTCTTCTGAGAGCTGATCAACAGGACCTCCAAGTCTTCAACTAAGGTCCCATGAATTTCAGGTGATTCGTTGGTTTTCCTAATTCTGTATGGAACACATCTGCATAATTTGCAAAAGAAATGGAAACATTAGATACAATTTTCAGCCAATTGTGAAAAAAACAAAAGAAAAAAAATATCGTCTTCAATAGTTATCATCCTATATCCTTCTTGATTTCCCCACCATATGAGACTAGGAAAATAAAAACAAGAAACTAAAAAATTGGAAGATATCTTACATATCAAAGAAAACACAGAAACCCATATGAGAATTTTCATAAATTCACCTAAATTAACACATTAAATTTCAGAAGAGAGAAAAGGGGGCAAAAAATACATACCCAACAACCTGACGAAACCCTTGATTGTAACGCTGCATATGTCTGCCCGAGCGCGAAGGCGAAGAGGCCAGCTTCTTGATTTGCATAGTCATGGCAAACGAATACTACTCCTCCTCCTTCTCCTCGAAAGAATCAAAAAATCTCCCTCGCAGAAACACCAAAAGATCAAGAACAATGAAACCCTCACAAAAACCCACTAATTATAGGACGCCAATTCTCTCAAAACCCGCAAGCAAATCTGTGATGTTCTTTCTTGAGAATAAGATGACGATTTTATCAAGAAGGCAGGCTTGTTGATGAAACTGTAATGGCTTGTCCACTCCTATATATAGAAGAAAAGGAAAGAAGCAAGAAATACTGCGGAGATGGGGTTGTTTCATATAGATAATGATTGGATGGGTGCATATTTTCCTGTAAAATCCGTGTGAGATAAACAGTATTATATTATAATTGCATGCGAATTATCATATTATAAATTCCTGTTCCTTGTAGTTAGGTGCTGTGACGCGTCCGCGTACTGTTGTGAGAAAGGTCTGCTGATGGGGTCATGTGTACAGACATGTGAGAGATCTAGTTGATGAAATCTGGCCACTTGCTATTGTTCTTGGTTTTTTTTGTTTAAATTGCAATTTGGCCCCTCTACTATGCACTTAATACACTTTTGATTTTTTTTTTTATGGTGTTAGCGTAAATGGGTATCCGTCTCAACTTATTTAATTAATTAGGTGCTCAAAATAAAGTTGTTTGAAAATTTTAATTTCAGTATTTTTTTATTTTAAAGATAATAAATATATATATATATAATAAATACATGAAAAAACTAATTGTAAACTAGAGTTCATATTGGAAGAATCTATGTGTAACATGCTAGCATATTATTTATGAATAATATGCAGTGAAAACACGCAATAATCAACCAATCAAGTCAACTTTCGGATTCATTAACAACAATTTAATTATTCAAATAATAATAATAATGGAAGAAAAAAGAATCTAGGGAAATGATTAGTAGTTAGTTTCCTATTTCAAGTATACGTGTTGCTAAATAACGACTACAATCTTAAAAAAAAATAATTAATTGAATTTTTATTCACACTATAAGTTAAATAATTTATTTTGTCCTATTTATAGTTTGTCATGACTACAGATTCTATATATAGAGGAATTAATGATTATATTATTGCAATGAATCATTCACTAAATCAAGAACAATTATTAGGAGATCAGATGATTGAAGAACACATGGAAAATGATAGCCCTTGTTGAATTTTGTTTTTAAACTAAGTTTTTATTTTTGTATTAATTTTTCAAAAAAATAAAAATACTTGAAATAGCACTACACAAATAAAAGGATCTTCTATGGATTTTAAGACAGTTAAAAGATTAATTTGTAAAATAGAAGTTAATACTCCGATACGTAAGATTAGCAAGCTTAATCTACCACAATCGTGTAGAGGATGCTCTAAATGTAAAAGGAGTGCTAGAACTAAGGTGTGAAGTAGGTTTGCTAAATGATTGCGTTACATTTAGATAAAGCCCGTCCACTTGTTTGTCACGACATACAGAAAAAGTATATGTATATAAATAAGAAAATAGGCTAAAATCAAGAATGTGGTCCTTCATCATCTTTATCCAACATGATACAGTTGAGCTGTACATTCTTGCCTCGTGCCTCAGTGGCGAGGTGTCATCCAACATGTACAATATTACAAAGGTGTTTGATGAAGTGGATGAGCCTTAGGCCCACTGTAATTCTACATAGACTGGATGTTGCTTCATTAGCAGGTCCACTGGCCTGCTGATACTGAGCAAGTTGAATAGGACTCCGTAATAAAATTTGAATTAAATTTTGCTATTGGGCTCTGAAAAATATAGGGTTATTACTACCTTCCTTCTTTGACAAGTAGTTTAATTTGAATCCAATTTTGTTAAATTAATTAATTAATTAATTATATAACCAGTAGAGTACATTTACGATATAATTGATATACAACTTAAAAAGAATAATTAATCATTCGACAAGTATAATAATTTTTGTAGTGTGATTGATTTAGGAAGGTATTTGCAATTGTTTAGGATAAGAACTTATCACCTTGTTCTTAGAAATAAGCTAAAAAGAGTTGCTTTTATTTACAGCTTCTGATTTTGAACAATTCGGATTGAATAGATATAAACCAAAAATTATAAGCAACTCCGACGTACCAGCTTCTGCAACTTATTGGTTACAATTATAAATATTAAATTATTTTTAAAAATAGTCCAACATCAAACTTTTTTTGTTCACTTTTCACTTTTGTTTTCAAACGATCCCAAATTCCACCGCTATTTAACTCATAACTTTATTTACAACTTATTCCCGCTCTAGAATCATATGCAATTATTACAAATAACAGTCATCAATATAATCAGATCTGATTTGTTAAAAATTTTCCTTTTTGCCCCCAAACCTTAAGGCATGCAATTAATTTCACATAAATGACGCACGTGCATTTGGCATCTAATAAAAGAACAAAACAAACTTTTACATGCAATTTGAACCCAAAGTGGGATTGCCCTATAGTTAAGGGACCAAACTGCAAAATACCATTTTGCATATGGCTGGTTTGGCTTGTTCAACATATTCTCAGCTGGGGTTCAATTCAAAGTCAGACCACTAAGGGGACTCGGTTCGGGTAATGGCTCACACACGCTTTCATTCTCGCATGCAAACTGGATTCTTGTTGTATCAAAGTCGTGTTCTACCTGCTAGCTACCTTGCGATTTTCATTCAAACACATCACCATCATTACCTTTGTGAGTAAATATATATGATGTTATTTGGATCTATTCCACAAGTTGCTATTAGGTACTTATGTTACCTACTTTTACTATTAAAAAATTATTACATAATTATTTTAAAATTATTACTAATAATCTATATCCTACTTATAAATCACCACGACAGATCGAGACAACCTTATCTTACTCGAAGTAAAAAAAAAGTGCAAATCCTCATGACTCGTGAAAAATTTGTTCATACTAGCAAAAAAATTGAATGAAAATTCATGTTTACCCCTGATTGACTTATTAACGACTTATTGCTGGTCAAATAAATCTTTTTCCAACCAAACTACCCTTATAAGGGTAAAATATACCTCCTCTCATGGATTAACATATGAAAATGTATAATAATAGTTTGATCAGAAAAATATTCAATTGACTAGTTACAAATCAATTGGGAATATATATGAATCTTTATTCAATTTTTTTTTTTATCAATATCAGCAAGTTATTGTGCATTTTGACAGGGTTTCAAATTTCATTGACCCCCAAAAGAAAATATGCGTGTGATGTAATGGGGGTACCTATGGAAAATTTGGCTACTTCTACAACAATAGTTCACTTATGTTGAACTACTGAAATAAAATAAAATAAAAAGTACAATTAGAGAGTGACAGAATAACTGGGGTCTTATATATATATGACATAATCAGTGTAATATTTTATTTTATTTTTATTTTTTTTAAGTGTGCGGTCAATTATAGAATGTATGGCTCACCAACCTTATACATTATTAAATTATACAATGGATATTTCTGAGAAACAATGCATTCCATCTCGGTCTTAATTAGGATTTATTTTATTTATTTCGTTTTCCTCGTTTATTCCTTTGGACTTATTATCTCCCATCAATTTTCCACTCTATAGTTTATTTTTTTTTAAAATAATATTTTGATTGACTGTTCGATATGTAGTTTAATCTAACGATACGTGAATTGATTGATGATGGATACATATTTTTTACTGTGTACGTATATTTTTTTATCAACGGTACATGTATAATTATGTAATATTTAGTTGACGTTCTTATACAAATAACGAACCATATATAAAATCACATTGCGTCATATTCAATATAAAATGAGTCAAAACGAAAACAAAAAAAAAAAACAAAAGGAAAATAGTCAACATTTTGCGTTTAATGTCAAAAAAATGTATTTTTTGTTTTTGTGTCTCTCATAAAATCAATATAAATATCTCTCTCTAGATATATATATATATATTGGCTTGGTAGCTGCATGGAAAATACAAAAATGAAGTAGTAGTGCTTGCTAACTTATTGGATGTAGGTATGGTTGCTGGAAACAGATATTCAGATATTTGCACAAGTTGGTGGAGACAGACATGTTGAGGAGATATATATCTAAACAAACAAGGTACAATAATTTTTGTTTTTGATGGGATTGAAATAAGATGTGTCCGAAGAGGTGGGACCTTTAACTATGAAATCAGATCATAACATGTTTTTGGATTTATCCCATGAAATTGTCATTTTCTTTAGTTGTAAAGTGCAGATGTAGTTCAAGAAAAGTTGTGAGGCATTCTACAATCCACTGTTGTGGTTGAATGGTTAATGTTCAACGTTGCACTATCTTGAAAATATGGCTATGATTCTTGTTAAGGGGTTTGGTGGACTAGAACTTATTTCTTTATGTTGTTAGTTTTTTATTTATGGTGACTTTTTCTTTTTTTTAATAACAGTAGATTCAGTTGTATGAATCGTGATATGTCGGTATACAAAATACAAGTACAATTTTTTCTGGTGGGATTGTGGATGCAAGAATCCTGATTGGCGACACAAAGCACATGCATGATTATTTCTTGTGGGGTCGTAGGTGCCACCCCAATTATGTTCGATTCCATTTCTTCTATCAAGTTACAAAGCTTGCGTGTAAAAACTTTGATCGGCGCACAAAACACAATTATTAGTGATAGGTGCAACCCTTGTTTTGTTAATTCACATATGCTATCAAGTTATAAAGCTTGTGCCTAAAAATTTTGTTCCACATATATAGCGCAAACATAATTCTTTCTTGTGTGCAAGAACTTTGAGGTATTTGTGCTATTTTATTAGCTTTTTATGTTATGGTTATGGTGATAAGGTTGACTTAGAATTAATGGGGAAATGAAGTAGCATTGGGCCATGGCCCAAAAGTTGTTCATGCTTTAACAAAGTAACTTTCAAAACTATGGCCTACCACCCAACACTACCCCTCTCTCTCACGCCTTATTTAAAAGACAAATTCATTTTACCAACAACATTAACAATAAAAATAAAAATGAGATGTTATATTTGTATTCATTGGTTAAGTAAATAATAAAAATATTATGCTAATAAATTAAATAAATAGATTTCCAATGTTAAAAATAAACATGAGAATACTTTCCAAAATTTGACATAAGTACAAATACTTCCCCATTCTTTAAAAAATTATCAATATTTTCTTAATTTAACAGTCATCTAATAATTAGCCTAACACATTAGTCTCCATTAAATTTTCATCTAAATTTTGTGGTAAACTGATCAAATGCTCTTGTGAATTATAAGTTATAATTTTATGTTTTTTTTGAAAAAAAATTAAAATATTTTATGAACTAAGTGGATAAATTTTTTATAATTTTCAAAATTTTCCATCTATCTCGTTCAAATTTTCTACATTTTTTTCAGAAAACAAGAAACAAACAAACGCAAATTTAACCGTTCCAAACCTTCAATCAAAAATTACATAATTTCATCAACATATCAAGAAATATTTATAATTTTTTGTAATGAGGACGTAATTATAATTATGCAAATTTTAAAGGAGTATGTTGTTATTTATCCTAAAAATTTTAAAAATACTTGTAACACATTGAACGCACCTGGATTTTTATAAAAATAAAAAGGATGAAATATCAGTAGACTTGGCATTCTAGTTAATAATTTCACGTCATGTCTCAAAGTAAAACTATTCAAAGCGTTCAAGGTTAAGAGATTCATTCTTCACAAAGCACATAACTAATTTGAGATTATGATACGATGTTCTACACCAAACGTCGGTAAATATCAATTCGACCTGAAAAGAGATTCACCAGCAACCTGCAACAAAACATCCCATTAGAACGAGAAAATAAAAAACCATTAGAGTTCTACTTCATTTTCACAAAACACGACTGTTGATTCGAGATTATAGCACGAAGTTCTATACCTGAACATCAGTAAATATCAAATTTGATTTAGCAGGGATTCATCCGGTTAGATCCACCAGCAACCTGCAACAAAAGATCCCATTAAACGGAAAGCATTCAAGTGATGTAGAGAAAATTTAATGAGATGAAGATCGATGCAGAATATGTTGAACTACATATTCACAAAGCACATTTTAGTGGCATTGTTGTTATTGTCCCATAGTGAAAACAAAGGTGGAAAAAAGTAGAAGAGTTCTAGAGACATTAATTATGACGAATTCAGTGTTTAGGCAAACACAACTAACATCGGAACCCTTCAGCTTAGAATTTAGCGTAGAAATCGTCAAATAGGCAGTGAGTAAGCATCTTAATTTACCCTTGAGATAAACCTATAGAAAAAGAAAACTCACCTTCTTTTTCCTTTTTGAACGATGAGACAACTTTTTTCCACGATCATTTAAACTGCATGACGAAATGTAAAATAATCAGGGAAGTGAGTTGGATCAAACAAGATATTAACCAAAAACAAGATATTGATGTCTAAATCAGAACTTTGGCGAAAAAATGGAATAGGAGTCTGGATGATCCAATTCCAGAAGTTGGCTTCAAAAGATTATCATTAGATGTAGAGTGAAAGAGCCAATGTGATATAAACGTATGTAATGTCTTTAAAACTGTAGAGAGGGAAGCAAGTTTCCGAATGCACCAAGTAAATTTAAGTCTTCACCATCAGCTCACAATGTATAGTTTTGCTCAGCACTTTGCATAAGTGGTTATTCCACGGCAACAGTAAGTATATTTTATGAATTTACCACAAAAAGCGACACGTGTTTTGTTGGGAGCTAGAAGACTATACCAGAGATGTCAAGAGTCAATTGAAGCCATAAAATGCGTTCTTCTCGACCCAATAATATGCAAAAGGCATTTTCAGCCAGTCAGGGAATCAAGACAATACATATTTCTGGGGCAAGTTGACAGTACAAGAAATTGGCTGCAGAGTATGAAGGTACAAAAAGCACACCACCAAGTGACGACTTCCATTAGCTTAGGAATATCAGAAATTAGCAGTCGGCAAGAACATGAAACAAAGAAATGGTCTGATTACACTGACGGGTGGCCATATTTCGGATTAATAACTTTAACCTTTTGTACCATTTGCAGACCATTTATGATACAAATTAACTGGTCAACAACACATTATTGCTAGATTAAAAGCATACCGTGAAGAAGCAAAGTTTGACCAAGGTCTGCATAATTCATGAAACTTTTGTAACTAAAACAGTCTGATATTATGAATGGAGTTAACCAATTCAGAATAAAGCCCCATATCATCAAAAGAGAAGCTTACGTCTCTGTTGAGGCGCTAGGAGCTGCAACAATCTTCTCCTCCTGTTAAATAGGTAAAACCAAATACCACATGTTACATATTGGATGAACTCCCAAAAACATAAGACAGACAATGCAAGTGTAACACCAACATGACCGGACAAATTGTCGTCGCGTAGCAGCTGCCAGCATTCCTTTGTGAGGTCTAAGATTTCATGTTGACCATCAGTATAGTCAACCTAAATGAAGGCATAAAAAGGCAACAATTAGATTTGAGCAGGGATGGATCATAGCTTTTAAGTATTGAGGGGGCCAAGTTGCTATTAGTAGTGAAAAGGTTTGGGCCAGTCATTATAACTGTAAACTTCAATTGATTCTGATTTTGATGCACAAATAGAGATTAAAATGATAACCACAGACAATCATATTGACTTCAAATAATTTAAATAAGATCTACCAAATTCATGCCAGAGACTCATAGAGCATTCTGTGACATACTTTATTTGAATGAAATTTTAATAATTTCTTTTGTAATTCTTCTCTCAATATGTAAGTGATTAATGAACAATCTATAGAGCATCTTTTTTAAGCAAATAAATTAATAAATATTTTGCCATTTTTAATTAGTTTAAGGTGAATTTTATAGAAAGTAAGAGACATAAAGTGCATGGATGTTTCATTAATTAAAATAGATTAGAAATGCATGGACCTATCTTGTGTTGAATATCCCAAACTTTCAGAAGCATATATAAGTACAAATTTAATAAAAGTAATTGATCAAAGATTTAAAATTGGTGTGATAAAGTTGGATAGAAGGGGCCAACGGTTGAACCTACTTGTCATATAATAAATATACATACATATACCAAACTTGGGAACCCAATGCCCCTCCTTGCATCTGCTTTTCAATTTGGAAAATTGACTTGCAATGCATTAATAACCAAAATGTAATATTTTATCCAAGCAAAGACCAACTCATGTTAAGCTAACTCTGAACCATGTTGGGGTTATTTTGAGTTGAAAAGACTTCAGATTCGGCATTTTCAAGTGAGGTAGACAGGATAATAAGTAGGACAAATGAAGCTTGTGAATCCAGAAACTGATCGGTCAACCTAATTTGTTTATTGATTATCAGGATGATAATTTAGGAATTTCATATACATAGCAATTTGAAATTTTACCCGATGCATTTTATTCAAATGGTCAAAAGATGTCACTTTTCCTTCATAGAACCTACAAAATCCAAAAATGAAAATATTACTTGGATCAATAAAAGGACAAATGGTCATGAGGAACTGGGTAATTCCAGCTTGGTATCAGTTCCTTGTTGTTAGATGGTTACAATCAGGAATACTTACACCCCATCCAATGGCCACCAAACCTCTAGCTTGCAGCCAACCAGCTCTTCACCTAAACATCTGCTCACATCCTTCACCTTGGAAGCCTAAGAAATTATTTACAGCTGAATTTAACTGTTATATATAAGAACTTAAAAACACAAGTTCATAGAATACTTGACCAAATATGTAAACTCATGTGCCCCTACTGCCTAGGCACGCGGGTGGCTTTTGGCCAACACACTACATATTTACAACAAGTTAGCGTTGTGCCCCACTATTTTCGACACATTAGAAATGTCGCTCTTAGAACAAACCAGACAATCATAGTTCTTGGAGCATTTGTTTAACAGGTTAACTTCATTTATTTGAACTTTATTTTATCGATGCCAGAACATAGTGCATTTAACACCCATATTCCTCCAAATATGCTAAGTATTAAAAGCAAAACCACATATAAGCACCAAAACTAGGTGCTAAAGTGTATCAAATGAATTGATATATCCTCCTAGGAAGTTATCGGATGATCAATCATATAAAGATGTGTTGGAACTCATAGAAGGGGACCATGGATTTAGGAAAAACTTTCATCTAGCAATGGTAAGACTGGAAAAATCTGCTTTGGATTTCAGAGGGTCAGAAGATTGACAATCGCACCAAGCATATTATGATGAATTATGTGATCTTGTGCTTTTCTCCATGAAACATAAAAGCAAAAAGAACGGATTAGCTAATCTTTTACTGTACCTACTGAAGAAGGAGGTGGACAAACTGCAAAGCAAACAGAAAGTAACAACCCCACCCCCCATGCAGAAAGAGTTAGGGACAGGAAGAGTAGCGACTGACAATTATTATCCTCTCAGCGTTTCTTCAATCACTTCTTTTTTCTCCAATTTTAATGTGCTGGCAGTGTCGATTTCTGCCAAGGAAAAGTTGAACACTACTAACTTGCTATGACCTTCTAGCTGGTTAATAATGTTAAGTTCACTCAAAGACATATATATACATGTAGAGAAAGTATTAGTGAAATATCAGAGAACTGCACCTTCAATGAGCAAGGTCTTATGCTTTATCACAAAGTTGGACATTTTCTCCTTGCATCAGTAATAAAAGTAGCACTCCATGCAAAAGCAACATATTTCTTCATTTCATTTTCTCCGGGATTGCAATGTCATTTTCGTCTCACTATTTTCTTAACAAGTAATCGCTGATTTTCATTAACCCTGACTCCTCCATCATTGCTTACATCATCACCTTTGATTAGGACAGTTCTGGGATTTAAGTTATGTGAACCGCAAACGAAAATATAGTAGAAAATTGTTTACTGGTTTTAATTTGATGTGATAAGATGCCACAAAAGACAACAACAAAACATACATGTAGCTTTTGTGCATGTTTAAAGAGATATATCAAACTTGGACTTGAATTGCATCAAAGAATTACTTGGAGGATGAAAATATAACAGGTAAAGAAACAAGGCCAGACCTCTTTCTTAGCTGCAGTACTCTTCCTCTTCTTGTGTTGTGAGTTAGATACTTTCCGAGGTAGAGCTTCCCCTTTTGATGATATAGGACTAGATGAGGACGTTGGTGTCTGAACAGCTCAAGGGAGAATTATGAGGATTAAGACCGAAAAAGAAGAGAAAAACACCAATCCATATGATAAATTGCAATAGAATTTCCCCAAGTCAAATATTACTTTGATAAGTATGTCTTCTTTTAGGTCTTCATAAATAATAGTCTTGCCCCTGCTATCTTTTGCAGGGGTTACCCCGTCCAACAACCCTTGCCTTTCTCCAGAAGGTTTCTGGATCCCATTAGTGCACTCTTATGTTAGTCAGGTTGGATTCCATATAAGCGTGCAATTAACTTTAGAGCCAATTAACATATAGACGATACAAGAAATTTTTTACTATAAATCATGACAAAAGAACGAAAACAAGAACAAACCATAACGAAATATCGAGACATGGCATTCTGATTGCAAGGATGTATAAGGTTCTCGGACATGCAAAGGTTCAAACAATCGTACTTTGAGCACTATTATCTTATTAATGCATCACTATGTGTGTCGTTTATACAATGACCACACCACTATCTAGAGGGGAATGGGTCAACCAGCAGTTACGGGTGACAAATAAATACTAATGAGTATAATCTGGGAGAAAATTGGTCACAAGTTTTCTCCCTTTCTTCAGGATAGCAAGAAGCTTTTTTCAATATATTAACGTTTACAGAAATTACCCGAAGATCCTAAAGGATATGGTCCTAGATTGAGAATTCAACATTAGCATAGCTGAAGAGAGGTATCATTTAGGGACATCAAGGCAAAGAGAAAAACAAAACTTGGATAATAAATTGCAACATGATACCCCAAGTCAGTTATTACCTTCACAATGATATCTCTTGTTACATCCTCCGAAACCACGGTCACTCCTCTACTTTTTTCTTCAGGAGGTATCTTGGCTAGAGATCCTTTTTCAGACTGTTTCTTGATCGTATTAGCCTTTCCAGAAATGGGGCCACTTGACTGTTCCCCATCAGGGCTGGATGACAAATTTGACTCCTTGGAGATCATAGTTTTTAGTGGATGGCGCTGTCTTTTCCTCCTGTGTCTCCTGCAATGAGAACCCTCCACTGACGTCCATTTGCAGAACATCCAAAAAGGATCATATCCCTCCTCTGGTTTTATTAAAGAGTTTGGTTTTCGACTCCTTTTCTCGGGAATAGGAACGTTGTCTGATTCCGGTTCTTGTTGTATTTGTTTTGGGCTGCCTAAATGTTCAGGTTCGGCACAAACATGTGCTGTTGTCTGTCGATTTTCATTCAAATTCTCATCAACTGTCAAATTTTCAGTTTTATTATCCTCTGCTGAATTAGACAAACCACCTTCTACGGCTATACCAGCTTCCTCATGACATGATGCGTCTATTCCAATATCTTCAGAGCCCTGGAAAACAAAAACCAGCAGGAAATATAATTGGTAGGAGAAGTAATACATTGCATTCACTGACTCAAAAATAGATTAGTCCAAGTGTGCACTTAATTCTGCTCTCATTATCTTTGTTGCATTAATTACAGCTGAAGCTGCTTCTGTTGCCAATCAAATAACAGTAATGCAAACCACGATGATGTATCTAGCAAAGATTGTTAATATTATTCAAATGTACCGAAGTGCATTTCATTGAAATAACTCATTGCAAGAGTTAGCATGGAAAAGAAAGTATCTCCGGCATAAAAGGCAAACACGCATTTCACTCGGTTAGCATGCATATCATAAAGTTGATATTGAAATATCCTGCAGCACCAAACATGATCGTGGAGCCGCTCATTCCCGAACTTATTAATAAGCGTATATCAGTAAAAGTGATCTTCCTTTGGAGAAAACATTTGCCTGTCAAGCGTAAGTGGTAAGCTACTCATATTCAGGTAAACGATCTTCGGTTTTACAGTTAGGATAACAAACCAGCACCAAGTGTAACGTTACTGAATGATATTGTCAGTGGATGGATACATACTAACAAACTACTTATCATTTGCCAGTCAATTTGTGTAACATTCGGACATAGTAATATGATACAATAAAAACAATAGAATAGTTATGTATTTGACGATTCTAAATGTAATATCCTTCCTACTGAAAGAGCGTATACCCTGAAATTACCCAATTCCGCTTCTTTCCCTTTCAAGTCATCTTATTTCCTCTTCCTAAAAGATCGGCCTTCTAGGACAGTTTTCCCTTTTTTACCTTCAGGTATGTGATTGTATGCATGTCTTTATTGGCTATGTGTCATCTTTTTAGATTCCCTTTCACTCTGATAATCTTTTTATGGCTAGAGTGAGCTATTTCCTTCATACATTCATTCTGCCTATTGACCGAAATAAACGGCAAGATTAAGTTTTTCTCCCTTTGCATATGCATGTCAGAGAAATATGAATGACTTCAACATATAAGCTTCAAGTTAAGCTAGAAACACGTCAAAAGCAATACTAAATCAAGTCCGTTCAGGTAATAGAAGACATATGAATCTAGAAAAGCTTAAGGTCAAAGCAAACAGAAATTAAAATAACAAATGCAGTACTTTATCTAATTGAGCACAGAACGCATCTCATATTTACACTTCGTAATTACAACTAGGGGAACACACCATGTTTTCCCTTTGGGTCGCCTCCTGGAATAATGATGCAACTACTTCAGCATAATCCTCAACAGGATTCCCCAAACATTGCACGGCTTCAGGAAGATATGTTTTAATGTCATCAGAGCAGTTCCTAAATGTTTTTTCTGCCAACTGCATGGCAACTGGAGAAACATTCTGAAGCAAAACAAGAATCCTTCTTATTAAACCAGGAGTTTGTAAGATAGCACAAAAAGAAAATAAAAATTAAGAGATTTACATGATTTTCCTTCTTTAACCTAGCCAGAAGGATTTTAACTAGCTCCAATGACAATTCATCAGAGTCCCCACTGCTACGAATGACCACCGTCATGATATTCTCCATGTTTGAGAATATGACATCAGAGTGGCTGGCTCTAAAGTTGGCAAACGAAAAAAGATGAATAGTTGATAGTCAGACCATATGCAGAGAAAATTAAAATTTATATGTATGAAATCAAATGTCTTCAATGTGGCTATTAACTTCACATGTCATATTGTAAGTAAATAAAAGAACTCAAATAAAAGTAGGAAGGGGCCTTAGTTCCTATCAAATAGACTGAAGAATTCTCATGTTTATAGATCTATAATATTGAAATCAAATCATTTCAGTTTAAATAATTTAATGGGGTCGAAATCCTGTTGAACACAAAAACTACTTCATTGAATAGAACGACACATACCATAATACCATATAATCTAAACATCACAAACTTTATATGATTCTATATCTATAGTATGTATTTTCTTTAACTTGATACATATAAGGATAAACACAAAGATTAAGTATAGACTACTTCGGCTAGTTGCCTAAATTGCAAGTGCAATAGATGGCAGATTATTAGTCGATTTTTCACTATGAAGACAATAATTACATCAGTTTCTGTAATTATTGCCCCAAAGTCTGAAAGATCAAAGCAGGATAAAGCAGAGTTGATAATCAAGAAGCATACAAAACATGTAAACACAGGAATAATGGAGCAGACGCTAACTGCTTCGGACTTCCCACAGCACTTTAAGAATACCATGTCATTCCACTCACACTATAACAATCCTGAAATGCTAACTCAGATCAAACTAAGATTTTTATATATCTCTAGATGCCATTCCTTGTCTGTGTTGATTTAAAGTGCATTTATTAACTCTTACATGACCTAAATTAAAGTATAAGACATATGTTAGACCTCAATGTGCAGCAAGTCACTGGTTGATAATGTTTACCAGTAAACCCATGTTAATCTGTGTGATTATATTAAGTTCTAGTTCTGTGCTAAGAAACATTCGTTCAGCTCATATAACTTGGTACCACCACATCAAATGCCCAAAGAAGCATTCAACATAACAAACTACTAAATGTTACCATTCAAATCAAACAGAATTCTATTCAATAGTTCCTACTGACACATAAACTATTTCTGAGCCAAAGGCTCTCTTACAACGACAGCCTATGGCACATCAAATGCATTTTATAAGACCAAAGGTCCAATTTTCTGCAATGATGACCAGGTAGTCGAGTGTCCTACCATATATACTGTGACTACCCCATAGTTCTGCAAAAAACAAATTCCATCATTTCTGGAAATTGAACTATGCGCAAAGTACAAGAGTTTAACCAGGAGTAGTGTACCCCTTTTCAGAGAAATGGAAGTCAAAATTCTACTAACAAGCGCAATCTGATTTAGTGACAAGCAATTTAGAATTAGAGCAAGAATGATATAAAAGATAAAACTGGTTGAACTCTTGCCTTATGCCATCTAGGAACAGATGAAACATTTGTTGAACAATGTCATACAACTCAAGATCCAGCATCACAACACATGACCGGCTATATGAAATAGTTTGAAGGATTGATACAGCTTTTGAATAGGCTCGGCCAGACATGCAAGCCAATTTCTCGAAAGCACTATTAGCTAGCTGAAAGAATTCCTGCACTTTCAAATGGAAAAGTTGACTAATTGTTCAATAGTATTTGGAGAAAAAATAGGTACATCTTGACATATTTAGAATCACCTTCATTTGGTCTTCCGCATATGGTTCATCAGGTGCTGTTATTCTTATAATCTCACTAATACAAGAGGCTGCTGAAACTCTAACATCCATTTCAGCATGCCTCATAAGTTCACCGGCAATTAGTGCTTCTTTTGCTGGTTGAAGCTCCACTTCCACCAGGTTCTTAAAATTTTGAACCATATGTGATAAAAGATCCTCAAATTCCTAAAGGCCATAATCAAAGATCAAACCTCAGATGATTCACGAACAGATAATCAACCTATAAATAAAGAATAATTTTTGAGTTGTGACAATGCAGAGTCAACAGTCAGAATCAAGCATGCACATTCCGAATGCATAAAAGGAGAAATCACCAGTTCCCTCAAAACATGAATAACCTCATAAAGGGAGTTCTTCTGCATTAACACAGAAACATATACAAAGAGAAAATCCTTTAAATTGAAAAGGGAATTTGGACCTTACATCAAGTTTACTCAGAAGCTCCTCTGTAGAACCACAGGGTTTCAGAAGCCCATTCCCCCCTTCGATAAGTTCTTTCTTCAACCACTCCACCACAGATGGATCTAAATCACTAAAAGGAATTCCGGTTCTCTCCTGCGAGCTTGAAGCAGCCATTTTCTTGAAGAAGCCTAAAATTCAAGCTTTTGAACAGAATGTTAATTTCTTAGAGAACTTTGTAAAACAAACTGCAGAAAATATGCCAAGGGGTTGTTTTATGTGGGACAGGTAACAAAGTCAAAACGCGGATTTTGTGCAAGATGGAAGACATGCAGTGGCCCCTCACACGAGACCTTGTATGCTTTCAATATTTTGAAAAGAAAATTAATATCATGAGTAGGCAGTTTGGTGGCATTGCTCTGGCGAAAGAAAGTTGTTGCGTTGCTTTGGAAGAATGTCATTGATTAAGAGAGAGAAACTTGAAATAGTTGTTCAAATTCAAACCTGTTGAATTTGGCAAGTGAAATCCAGGGGGGGGAGATTTTGCCATCAGGGATCACAAAAATCAATTAATGTGCGGGTATTGGGCAGTGTATGGAGTTGCTCAAATTCTTATGCGTTATAGTAACCCGGTTTGGACAGTACATGGAATTATGTAGTCTTCTGTCATTCCAGTAATCAAGTATTATAAGGTACAAGCAATGCTTGTAATTCACTGTGATTGCAGTAATCAGGATGATGTTACAAACAATTGTTATAATTCTTATGTAATTGTACTAATCAGCCTTAGGATGATTTGTCAGTATTAAATGCTATTACTTGCACTGATTTTCCCTTTCTTTCTCATATTGCACTTCATGTCATAATGGGCTTCAGATTTCTTTCCTAATTATCCATGGTCAAACTTTTTAAATCATTTAAATTGAATTACATGCTATCAATACAATCTCAATATTTGGTGATTTTGTTTTCCTTTGACATCTACCTACACAAATTTATTTCTTTAACAGGCTGATGCAACTTCACCTTCTATACAGGTTTGATTCCCTCTCTCTCAATTTTCTTTCTTTCTTTCTTTTTTTTTTTTTTTTTCTGTTGAATGGACCTATACAACACTCATGTAATTCAAAAGTGTTGCTTAACTGGCCTAAGCTAGAAACAAAATAGCCTTGAATATGACACATGAACTTATTGGAATCATTAGTACATCAGTGCACATGGTAATCTCCTTGAAACCATTCTTGAATTATACTATTTTTCTCTTTAGTTTGTCCTTTGGGAGTTAGGGTGGGGGTCGAAGGTAGGTGCCAATGCCTTTGTCTATTGCCAAAGTGACAAGCAGTGAACAATACAAGGTTATACTTATACCACAGTCTTTTGGGCATAGGAAACTCAGTTCTAGCTTCTTTTATTGATTAATTTATTTTTCTAGAAATTGAATGAAAACAATGAAGCTCAAACTTGTTTGACCAAATTAGGACAACTACAACTGACAAGTGCAACACTATACACCACTAGAGTTTGTTTCTGCCTGGTTGGTGTAACATATATGAAAGTCACATCCATGATGAGAAAGCCAGCCCTGTGGCATTTGTATCAGATCAATACAACATCCTCTGTGTCAGGGATAGTTCCGTTTACTCTTCACTGTACATCAGGACAAATGAACATCAATTTTTTTGGTCCAAAATGTGTCTCACCCTAGAATTTTCGTTCTGTGTAACAAATTTCCCTAGGTCATTAAAGCTTCTTGGGCAATCTATGCTTGTTCTCATGTCCAAGACCCAGCAAATTTTTTATGGCCTTATTCATGTCCCTAACAGGGATTCCCAAACCCAACACCCACCCACCCCTCCCCCCCAAAAGAAAAGAAAGAAAGAGAATGTACTTACCCAGAGAACATCAAACTACAGAAAAACCCAAGTGTTTTGTGTTTACCAAATCAATCAATATTCCCACACTTAAACAAAGTTGTAAGTTTCCAAGTCTGATAAGCCAGGTCAGAACCCTGTTATCAAAGATATTTAATTTGCTGAATCTTCCATCAAAAATAAACGGGGCCAAGCTCATATTGAAGGATCCGTAATGAGAAGTAGTACCTGACTGGCTCAGGACAGATTGGTTCTAAGGATCGGGCTAGCTCGACCCAACCCATTTTTTCTGGTTGGTGAGATCCTCACTTTTTTAAGTAGTAACTGAATCTGATAAAAGTGATTGGTAGCTAGCAACAGAGATATGGAATATTGTAAAAGGAAGATTGTAGGATATATATATATATATGTGTGTGTGTGTGTGTGTGAAAACCAACATTACTAATATCAACAAGTTTTCATGAATATGAATAAAGCCCTTTGAATTTATTTCAAAACCATGCGAAAGAAAACATCATGTTCGTGAATATGGAATAGAGAAGAAACGAAAAAAATACAATAAACAACTAAAAGATGAGGAAAGGAAAATAATACGATTACGTCTAAATTTTTGGTACCACATATGACATAAGTGACCTCCAAATAGATATTATTTGGTATTTTCTCCTCTCTTTAAGGCAAATGTTTCCCATGGAAACTGATGCTATTCACCAGACCAAAGATATTGAAGATTGTCTGCCTTCCTTTCAAGAATGATTCTATCAACAAAAAAAAACAAATGAAATTGATGTCTACCACTCCTGCTCATTATATCTAATAAAGCTGCCAAGGGAAAACCAAAAAGATTAAATTTGAGAAGAGATAAAAAGAGAAAACATCTTCCACATTCACTTTAAATGATAAATGTTATGAAGCACTAAACCTTCTCAGGCGGAAGCTGACAACAGTGCAAAACTTCAATCACAAATATGCATGTGAAAATGCAAAATGAATATGCTAAAGAAACTCTTGATAGCTACCAGCTGCATAAAAAGAAAACACTTCGTCGACCATGAATACTCAATTTGTCCATAAAATATATCTTCCTTATTGATAGGCATTAGAAAGAAAATAACATCAGACAAATTGAAAGTTGACTCAAATTTAACAAAATAATGTGGACAAGATCATTTAAAAAATAACAGTTAACGTAGATTTAAAAACACGATCGAACATATTTACATTTCTCTCAAAAATATACCATTTTAGCCGCAGGAGAAGCCCAACTTTAACAAAAGAGTACTCCTCAAGTGCATTATGTAAGTTCCCCATGATTCTTCTTGCGAGCTCATCTTCAGGCTCAACATATTGGTTAAACATCTTTTGCTGCACCAGATGATTACTGCCAATTATCTCTGAAAAAAAAAATAATAATTATGAAGGAATCCGCTCATCAAAACCAGCACAACTAAAAAAGCCAACTCTCTTTATTAAATGTTCAGTGTGATACAAGATGCTATCCTATTCAACATCTTGTCAAGTAACCATTATATGAACAGTGAGCCAGAGTGGCATTACTTAGAGCAGGCGTCAAATATGAAATTAAAAGCCATCACGGATTTCATAGATCACTAAAAAATGAATAGATAGCTAGATTAGCTCACTTCTCCTTTGCAGGCATCCCGTCTGAGCAACAGAGGAAAAAGAAGTCTTTTGATTGTTTCACCACACTATCTAGAGATTTCTGCCCCTATCTGATCATCCAACATCTGAATAATTATTGCCCAAACACCTTATTAGCTGTATACTTATCTTCCGTAATTTGTTAAATATCTTGCTTAAAACGCATAACGCACCATCTATTACTCTGATTCAAATCTTCAGTTCTAAAAATCTTGTACTTCCACCACACACACCACCATTTCGTTCTCCAACTTAACCAAGTAATAATCAAACTCAAAACTGTTCGTCATTGTTTCTTTTGAGTGATCATAGGCAAAAGCATCACATACAATAGCAAATATAAGAAGCCCAACCAGCTTCAAAGGCCTAGCATACGTATTTAGCATGCACGTCACAAACCAAAACCACCAAATTTACCTACCTCGACAGATGGAGAGAGACGACTCAAACTCAGACCTCCTCCGAGAAGGAACAACAAATTGGCTAAAGATGCTGTAAGCATTTCTGAGCTTGTACATATTGATATCCGAAATAGGAGGCGGTGGCAGCGGGCATGGGCTGCTTTCAGGACGGGGGACCAGGTGGAGGCCGCCTCTGTAGGCTCCGAGGGGCGACGGAGGAAGAAGGAGAGGGGTGAGAGAGACAGGTCCACTTGGTTCTTTTGGGTCAACATCTCCATAGAAGGATAGTGGCTAATAAAGTTGGGGGCCGGGGCCGGGGCCGGCGCCGGCGATGAGGTGGCGGCTCATCGGAGATTGTAGAGAAACAATAGGGAGCGTCATTTGTATAAAGCACGTGGACAGTATGAGAAATCGTGTTTGATATTTGATTAGCGGTATTCACTCAAATTTTATTTGTCTTAGAAAATAATTAAAAATAGAGTTGAAAATTTTCAAAAATAATATTTTACATGAAACGAAAAGGGTAAATGCATATTTGGTCTCTTATTTTTTTTGTTTAAAATTAATTTAGTCTATTAAATTTATTTTTTAATTTTAGTATCTCGAAGTTTTATTTTTTCTCTCAATCTGGTTCTTCTGACCATTTTTCGACAAAAATATAGTTGGAATTTGATTTTTTAGATGGTAAAATGGTTAATTTAAATTTTTTTATTTCTTTAGTCCTCTAAATTTGTAAAATTATCGAATTAGTTCTCTTTTTGGAAAGGAAATCAATTTTTCTTTTATACTTTTATATGGTATTAAATAATTATATTGTACAAAAAATAAAAACTTTGAACTCTTGTTAATATAATATTAATAAATTGGTTAACTTAAAATAAAATAATCTCTTTTTTTTATTTTTAAAAGTGACAAAAAATATCAAAATTATAAATAAATTTATAAAACTTATCTAATCTAAACATAAATAAATTGATAATTTTATTAACTTAAGGACTAAAATGATAAGATCACTCTTATTTACCATTTTACCCTTCAAAAAGTCAAAATTCGATCACATTTTCGCCAAAAAATGATCAAATGGGCCAAATTGAGACAAAAATTAAGTTTAAGGATTCTAAAATCAAAAAATAAACTTGAAGGACTAAAATAATTTTAAATAAAAATTTAAGGGACCAAATATTATATTTTACTAAAGTATAAACATATTTCAATTAAAAATAGGGTAAATTACAATGGCACCCCTAAAATTAGACCTAATTATATAAGCATCTCCGACCTTTTATAAAATTACAAATACACCTCTTGAGAGGCATTTGTGTAAAATTTACTACTAAATAAGTGTATACTTATAGTTATAACTACAATCTCCAAGGATAAACTTATAATTTTACAAAAGATAAATATTTATGTAATTGAACGTAATTTAAAAGAATATCATTGTAATTAAACCCTTATAAATACTATACCCCAAAAATTTTGACAAGTTTGAATTGACAAAACAAACTAAAAGAATACATTTATTTTACTTTTTACCTAACTTCCCACAAAAAGTTTTCCTATATATTTTTTTAAATAAAAAATAATATAAAGTATTCCGACACTATTTTAAATTGAAATCTCGTCTCATTTTTTAATTTATATATACGTATCACATGTATAAAATATTTAATTAAATAAAATTAGGGATTCAAACGACGAACAATAACAAATTACGATCGTACCCCCGAGGAAGCTATGATCAAGTTCCATATGAAAGCAATCAAACAAGGGAAGGAGTTTCAAAAGGAAATGTTAAAGGATACATTTTTATCAAATAATTAGGAAGGTCAATGCATCAATCAGAAACAAGAGAAGCTAAAACAATGGCTTTGCTGATGATCCTTCTAAGGTTTCCAGAGGATGGTTGTCTCTGCAATCATCGATGTAACGACGTAGGGATCCATGTTGGAGGCAGGCCTCCTGTCCTCGAAATACCCTTTGCCGGCCTTCTCCGTGTCCCTTCCTACCCTTATTGATGCTCCCCGGTTTGCAACGTCCTGTAACGAGACCAGAATTTGGACGTCAAGGCAAACCTGATATATGATAAGTAAATACAGCCCGACGTTTACATAAAAGATAAGACTTTAAATTGCAATTCCTCAGTTCTCACATACAACGGTGGATGCAATGACCCTACAAATTTTGTTGACAGATACACCGACCACATGAAAATGTAGTATTTGCATACAAAGAGAACTGAAGATTTGGAAATGGCTGGTTTTTGTGTTTGAAAAGGTTTGAGAAGTGAAGTGATTACCCATAGGAAGGTGTTGATGTCGGCCGTTTCATGCCTCCCGGTGAGACGGCGTTCGTTACCTTCTCCATAAGCAGCAATGTGTTCCTTGTGCCTCAATCCGAGCTTGTGGATGGCCTTCTTGATCACTTCATAACCTCCGTCCTCTCTCATGGACTTGGTACTGAATAATTTCAATCACAAATTATATGGAGAGTGGAACAGTAACTATGGTTACCTTCATAGAGAAAACCAAAATAACCGAAGAGGCAAACCTGTAGTTTGTATGCGCCCCAGCTCCGTTCCAGTCACCCTGATATGTAAACAATGTTACTACATGTATAATGTAGGTTTCCGCTACTGACACCATAAAGACAACCATAATTTTGAGGCGGGCAGAAAGATGTAAGAATTAAACCTGGATGGGCTTTGGATCGAACGAGACGACAACCCCAGCGATCTCAGTGATCCTCTGTTGAGGTACAAAGAACAAGTGAGAAATGCACATTGAAAATGACTCATCATAAGAGAACGAACGTGCTTAATGTTTGGATAAAGTTGCGAGTACCTCAAGAATGTAACGAGCCACCCACACCTGATCAGCAGCAGAGATTCCCACAGAAGGACCGACTTGGAATTCCCACTGTACCATGAACCAGAAGCCCGACGTATTCATGGAATCAAAGAATTGAGACAAATATATTTGCTGTTATAGGGCAGAACAGCACAAGTGTGTTAGCATAGATGTTATTACCTGACCAGGCATGACCTCTCCATTGATGCCGCTGATGTTGATGCCAGCATAGAGACATGCTTTGTAGTGCGCATCAACAATGTCACGGCCGAAGGCCTTGTCAGCACCAATCCCACAGTAGTATGGTCCCTAAAACAAAGAAAGATGGAGTTCACACTACGCACAAATTCATCCAAGAATAAGGCAAAAAAGCAATAGATTCAGCACTAAAAACATTAAGTATCCTATCCAAGGAGAATGTTCGACCCTGTAATTTCCTTTCACAGTGTAAACAACTAGAAAAACTACAGAATGATGGAAAAAAACATTCTCTCACCTGCGGTCCTGGGAATCCTCCGACAGGCCAGCCGAGTGGCCACTTCACGTCTTTCTGTAATAAAGTATACTCTTGCTCTATCCCATACCTGTATTTTGATTATCTCAGGACATTTCAAATTCTTTATTCTACTAAAATATCTTGACGAAGAAATAGAAATAAGAACATACCAGGGTTCCTCTGCAACAACCTCAGGATGGTTGAAGATTTTGGCAGCATTGTACCTCTTGTTTGTCGGGATCGGTTCTCCAGCTGGAGTGTAAGCATCACACATAACCTAAGGAAAACATAAACAAGAATTTGTTAATTCTTGAACATGAATAACAACATGGTAGAGTAGTTGCAAATCATGAAAGTTTAAAACGAAAGCACGTACAAGTATGTGGTTTCCTCTCCTGAATGGATCAGGGAAAATTGCCTGAGGACTGCCGAAAAAGAACCAACACAAAGACGAAACGTTAATCCATACCTTTTTGTATACAGAGGAGTTAAATGGTGGATTTTAACGTAAAGAGAAAGGTGAAGGGAATTTACTAGAGAATAACTTCACTATCTTCACCGGGGGCTTGACCTGTGCTAGAACCGTCATAATTCCATTTCGGAAGCTGCGAAGGATCAGTAACTGGACCAGGGAGAGTCTGATTCATAGCATAAAGAAATTACCATACTGAATTCACGGATAACGTTGAACACTTGTTCAAGAAATTGTTTTTTTTGCACGTGTGTGTGTGTGTGTGGGGTGGGGGGGGGGGGTTCAGAAAAGATTACCCTGGCCTTGCTACGGAGGTCCATCCCGGATCCCCCAACCCTGAAAGAATGATCAAAAAATACACATCACAGAAAATCAACATCTTGATGAATATAAGAAACAACACGTCTACAAAGAATCAATACTCATCCAGAAAAAAGTGCAACTTTTCATTGCAATGACATGGTTCAAGGATATAAAAACTTTGTAACTTTTCAAGAACACAAAAGTCCAAACTGATAAAATCAACAAAAATCGGAGAAAAGTTTCCAAACTTTGAGGAAATCACACATGTTACAACCTCACAACATAACTCTACAAACCATTAAGAAAACACTCATTCTTGATCATTCAACACAGACATCACCCAAAGCGACACCTAAAAACCAAGCCAAAACAACCATAAATTTGCAGACTTTGTGAACAAACCACACAATGCAAGAACATCAAATCAACATCACACAACAAAACCAACATAAATATATACGTACTCAAATCACTTCCCACCAAGAACGATCAAAGCCCACCAATCCAAACCCCACAAGAATTGCCTAATCACCTACACAACAATCAAAAAACCAGACCAAAAAGAAATCTTGGAAGAACTGACCATATGTACTCAACAATGGATTTCTCAGTAACTTCAGAGAGGTTCAAGTTGATCAAATCACTGAGCAAAGACATCTTCCCTTCCTCACAAGAACTCCAAGAAACAGAGTTTGATTCTGTAGCCGTCTGCGTGTTTTCTTCACCGGATTCTTGAATGGGAGTACACCAGTGTGTTGTTATGGAGAGACCAGAAGAGGGAGGGTCCATTTTATAGCCATTTATGGCGTGGAAAATTATGAAATGAGGTGCTTTTACAGTGCATTTCGAGAATATTATTGTAGTAATAGAGACAAAAATCTCGCTGGTTTGACTCTTTTATTAAGGTAATTAAAGTTGGATATTTGGCTATTTTGTAGTACTGGTATTATGTAAATTTTTTGTATTTTATTTTTTGTTAATAAATATGGAGCGACAGAATGGTAAGCATAAAGGTTGATGAAGGAACAATCAAGAGATCTAACAGTAACACATTATTTATGTAAAGATAGATCACTGATGCAATAATGTTGTTAACTTTTACTCTACATGCATGAAGTTCAAGAAAAAAAAAATGACTATTTTATTTATTTATTTGTTGCTAATTTCTATCAAATGCTTATAATTTGAGAGCATTTTTTTTTTTTTTTTACCTTCGCACTCTTTTGACTTTATATATTATATTTATTTTTTTATAAATATAAAAATATTATAAGAGAATGTTCAATAAAAGAAAAAAGTATAAATTTATGTATTTTTTTGTTGATGTCAGTAATTTCCGCTCAAATTCTAACAGAAAAAGGTCATGTACAAATGATGAATTTTCAAAGGGTTGTAATATGTGATTTCAAAAAAAATTTGATAAAAGTATAATTTTGTATTTTTAAAGAGGGTTTAAATATAATTAACTTTAAATGTGTATAAATAAGAAGAATAGGGCATTTAGGTAATTCATATTTTGCCGACTATAAAAATTACTTTATGGATTTCCTCTTTAATAAATAGTATAGATAATGACGGACACTATATACACACTTGATATGTATACAGAATTTTGTAAATATAAAATTAAACTAGTAAATAATTATTTCTTAAGATAATAGTAAATAATTTAAATTTTCAGATATAATTGATAAGAGCAATATTCTTTTATAGTTGCAATATTAATAAAGGTTAAATATATTTTGTACTCCAAAAATATGCATATAATCACATTACTATCAAAATTATAAAAGGCAACAAAACCCCATTAATAACATTAGCTAAATTTTTTTACGATGAAAATGTTCTTATTATTTACATTCCTAAAATATATGTACGATAATCATTTTCCTAAGACATAATTTGAATTATTACAAAAAGAATATTTAAAATGAATATTACCCAAACGAATTCATGGTTTTCATAATTTATCTATAGTATTTTATAATTTTGTGATTAATGAAATGATATATTTTAAACACTTGCACGTGTATTGAATATAAAATATATAGATTATGTAACATAATTTTTCATGGAATTATAGGGATATTATATTTATATTTATTGATTTATGATTTATTTATACAAATTATTTATATATTTTACATAATTATAAAAGTTACCCGGACTAGTAAGAAAGAATGGGTAATTTTTGACTTTGTGTAATGACGTGGGCTTTTGTAGGGAGTGTACGTGTATTTTTCAAAAATCAATGGTACTTTATGAAATAATGTCAACATTTCTGATGGTTATATATGTTATTTTGTCAGCAAATTTTTATTATTTTTTATATTTTAAAGAGATGAATATGACTATATATATATCAATATTTTAGGAGCGCAAAATATATTTAACCTTATCATAATAATTGAAATTGGATAATTTAAGTTGATAGCAAGGTAGCTGTAATTTCACATTATAGGGAAAATCAATATTGGCTGCCAATTTATATTCATAAAATGGCCTAATGTGTAGATATGGAACCATTAATAACTCAAATATTAATTACTCTTTATGACTATTTCTTCAATTCATACTTTAGATGAATTTTCTATTGTTGTTATTATTATTTTTTACATATAGTAATTATATTATTATCTATCCTATTTATTATATTTGTTTAATTGAATAGGAAAAAAGAAAGATAAAATTATTGACTGATCAAAATTAAATTAACCTTAAATATGTATGAACATATGACCCAAAAATTATAATCAGAACCCCATCAACTTATACATCTAACTAGAAATGTTGTGTAAGTATTAAATTGTTTTTCTTTCTCTGAGAGGATATTAAATTGCTTTTTAAATACCCTAAATTCAACTTTTTTCAAATACTTTTAATTTTTACTAATATTTAATTTAAAACTTTTTATACAATTTATTTCCACCATAAAAACAGAAGTTATTACAAATATTCCTTACTATGAAGGAAAAAATTATTACTCAAATCAGATCTGATCGAACCAAACCAATCACAGATATATCTGTCATGTAATTGATCATTTTTATTAAATTACATACTATTATATTATATATATATATTATATAATTAATTCAAATTCAACTAAATCCAATTTAAATTAAAATTTCCGTTGTTGGGAACATCCACATTGAGAAGGGAATGAAGAATGAGATTCCGTGGTGGAGAAGGTCAAAAATAATGGGGGGAAAGTGGGAATTCACGTAATGGGATTAGGATTCATGATGGAATAAGTTCCTTTTCTTGCACGATTTTCTCTCTCTCTCTCTCTCTTTAATAAATAAAAGAGATTAATTATTATTAATTAAAATAAATTAATTATAATTAATACAGTAGACAACATTCACCAATTAAGTCCTCATTGGCTACACAATATTGAAGGAATAATAAATAAATAAAATTATGTTTTATAGCGCGTGACCAGAATCCTATGGCCACATCACTTGAGAATATGTGCTTATTTTACAATCCTTCTGTAAAAGAGCGTAATGTTCTAGAAGAATGTTTCAAATTTTATCTAGATTCGAATTCAATGAATGTCGGTATATAATCTACTTTTTTAAAAAAATAGTTAGGACAAAGTTAATAATTTCATACCTCCATCTAAAGATTACATAATTTTATCAAACATCCAGTGGTATTTGCAAATTTTCAAACAATAAGAGAGTATTTATAATTATACCAAATTTCAGGGGAACTCATTAAAATATTATATATAAAATATTTGAAAAAGTTTATATATCAGATCTTATATATAGTGTTTAATTTCAGTAAAAGAAGCTCATAAAATTAAAAAATAAATTGTTAGGAGCATATAAACTCTTATGATGAAAAGTAGGGAATTCTTCACTTATTCTTAAGATTTTAACAAACTCGCAATGTAAATTTCCACAGCTTAAAAGTCATAGTAAATTAATATTATCTATCATTGTCAGATAAAAAATCGACCCGAAAATATGGCCAAAATATTCCATAATTTTTGTAGCTGTATCAAATGCTTTGAACTCATTTGCATAAACAATTTACTAATAGCCGTTGCACAGAATCGTAGTTAATTATTATCCTGCCACGATTTTTTGCTTTTAATCATAATAATTAATTATAACGAGTAGTTATATTTTTTTCAGTGTTTTTCAATTTAATTTAATCAAATAAAATTATAAAATTATGTTACTAACATGTGACAAATTTTGGCAGGGACAGCTAGTACTAGGAATAAGTGTTGGTTGGTCCTAATTGATACTTTGTTGGAAGAATATTAAAATTCATGAGACAATGTACAGAACAACAACTTTGTTTAGATCAAGAAAATAATAATTGTGCAAAATCCAAACTTCTTGTAGATGCGTATGTCGTGAATTTATATGTATGTGTAACATGTACTTATGTATATCTTTATTTTCAATCCATCGTGTTTTAGTCTAATAATTAAAATTAAAATTTTATAAATAAAATTCGAGATCATGAATTTGAGTCCCATCTAGATATGACGACAATTCCAAGATTCTGCTAAGAGAATCTTGAACATGGTGAACTCGTAAATTCTGTTAATATTTTTAAAATTTTAAAAATGTATATTTTTAAATAATACTATCATAAATTTAAAAATACGAGACATTTACAATATTATCAAAAATTTGATTTTTTTTGTCAATTTATATGTGCGTGTTTTAGTCATTAAAATCTTAAAAATTTTAGAATATGTACGTTTTATTTATATAAACATCAAAACATTTATAAACTATTTATATCATTATTTTAACTTATAAATATATTAAGTTTATGTATTATATGTAAGTATAAATAAATTATACATATTTTTTGTATATGTACACATATATTTTATATACGTATAAATAAAATATATAAAAAAAATCAGGAGAAATTCGGGTCCGAATCACTAAGACCGAGGCTCGTCCTAGGACTCATTTAAGGCATCAAAAGCCGCCCTAATCGAGGCAGGTCCCGATCCAAGTTCAATCTCGTACACATTGTCATCCTTAGTTCCACTTTATATAGGTATCGTTTTATTTCATATGAATTTATTGTAATTTATTTTATTATTCTTAATTATACTGATGTACTGATCGAATATTGATGTTTTGATTGAATTGATGTATTATTACCGAAAATATACGTGTGCGTGTGTCCTTCCAACAACAATGTACGTCTCATATTGTCTTCGTTGATATTATCAACAATTACATGGATGATAATGCACCTTTTGCCATGTCTTGGTGGCAGTAGCCAGCTAATTAGAGGCTTCCTAGATTTAAAATGTAGGACAGTTGAAGGCTTTGGGAAGCATGTCTGAATCTATGATGCATTGGGAGATAATTGATATCACTCAAATATGTATGATTTTACGTTGATGTCGAGGTTGTTTTAAGTCAAAGGTTTTTTCCTCGAACTATGTAGTCTTAAGATGTAAATTCAATTTTGGAAGTCTTGGACTTTGAGAACAAGATTATAAGAATGTTGGATATGCCTTAGTTGTAATCCTTGAATATTTAAGTTAGAGTGGTCGGTTCGAGCATATTATATAGTTTTATAAATATGGTTGCGAGTATATATTTGATAGGATAAATTATAATATATTTTGAAATTTGACATAATTATGAATACTTTCTTGTTATTTGAACAATTACAAATACTTTTTATATTTGATATAATTATGTAACCCTTGGATAGAGGTGTGAAATTGTCAACTTTGCCCTTACTGTATTACTTTATTTTTTTAAATAAAAATTCATAAAAAAATCGAACGGGATGGATGAAAAGATTTTAAAAATTATAAAAAAGATCATCCACTTAATCCATAAAAAAAATTAATTTTTAACCCACAAGTGTATTTTGGTCAGTTCACCTTAAAAAATGGATGAAAACCTAACGGATGGAGCTAATTGTTAGACGATCGTCAAAATTAGGAGGGTATTGGTAATTTTTCAAATAACGAGGGGTACCCATAATTATGCCAAACCTCAGGGGGGTTGTTGTAATTTACCGTATCTGATATTTGTACGGTTGGGTACTTATAAAAGGAGTCCGTATAGACTAATTAGAATAATAAGACATGAAAAGTCGAGCTCCATCAATCATAGATAAAAATTGGATGGTTTTTATAAATAATGGTGATACTGGAGTCAAGTTTGGGTCGACTCCACTCCAGTAAATATTACGTGGATTGTTGATAATTTCATAAGATGTTTTAATCATTTCAGCAATAAATATGTCGTCCCCACATCAATAAATCTATATCTATACTACCTTTTTTACGTCTCTTTTTTTTCCACACGCTAACTTTCACATTTTCCCAGTATCTACCAGTGGTAAAAACTATATTTTAAATAGTTATTTATTTTTAGTTAATATATATTCTCTTTCTCCTACTCTTAATATTTTCTTTCAAAATTATTTATTTATTATTTATCACAATTATTTTCATATTATCATTGTTTCTACAACAAAAAGAATAGTAAATAATATTTAATTATCTATATTTTTTTAATTTTTTTATGCACGTGCATTCAATATGCCACATACAGCTAATTATTTATTAAGCATGAAGGGTTTAGAATAATTATATTTGATGTGCATTTAATTATTTAACTAAATTAACCCCATTTAAAAGAAAAAATAATAAAGAAGCTTTTGCCACTTCCCCTTTTTTTTCAACTCTCCTACATTCTATTATGAATTTTTCAAACAAATAATTTACTCTTACTTCTTCCAACGTTATATATCTAACTTCCTTAATCGTGTTTTTCATACAATTAAATGAAAAAAAAAAACAATTTTATTATATAAAGACACATAAATATTTTAAATTTTATTAAAAATAAAGTTAAACGTACGTATCGAGTGTGTCACTGTTGCTAGTATATAGTGCTGATTTCTATATCAACGTAGTGTCTTTTTTTATACTCATTTAAGGTCATTTCATTATTTTATAAAGATCCCTCTAAAAATTTCACCATTTTTAGGGAACCCATTTAAATTTTTGTCACTATATTATCATTTTCTAAAAAATGTTGAAATTTTTAAATGGATCTTTATAAAATAATGAAATGAACTTAAATGTGTATTATTTAAATTTATGTTATCATCCTTTTTTAATTTTTTATTATTTTGTAAGATCCACCAAAAAATGGTAAATTTTTTAAATAGGTCTTTATAAAATAATGAAATAAACTTAAATGGGTATAAAAATTGTAAAAAAATTAAATGGATATTATATACTAATCATATAATGAACTTGATTTGATATTAAAAATGATGAATAAATTAGTTTTTATAGCGTGGTTGCACTATTCGGCATTGTGCACCAGGCCGGGGATCAAGAAGACCGTAAGTAGGGAGGATATTCATGCAAGTAGACGCAGTGAGAATCCATTTAGGAAGGAGAGTGAAATTGTCGCATCAATCAGGCACGACCCATCTTTTAAATTATAGTTGATTTCTCTAAGACTGCATTTGAATGAAAGGATTTGGATTTAAAGTAAGGATTTTAAAAAATAATCCAACGTTAAATGAATTTGAATCTATGAAAACATCACAAAATATAGTTTAAAATAGAAGTTCAAGGTCTTAAAATCTTCTATAACATGAATTTATCCAAATAAATTTGATAAATTTATTATTATTGATTTAAAATCTTTAAATTCGAATCCTTCAATCTAAACACAACCAGCTGCTCGTCGATGTGCCCATTTGGCATGATTGCCTCCTGTGCAGCAGGTTACCTAGTTGGGCCTTGCAGTGGATTTCAACCCTTGGGTTATGAGTTTCCTTATCTTCTTGGGCTGTTATCGATATCCTTGGGCCCGTTGGCATATCATTCAAAAGTTAGGGAGAATAAGCTTGACCGTCATAGTGAGTGGACGATACGTTTATTTCAAATTCTATTGCATTTTTTCGTTTTATTTAATAACATATATTATGCGTATAAAGACGAATTTTTGCATTTTTCGTTCTATAACTTAGGTCTTATATATATGGAACTTTTTTTTCAAGTTATCGGACTATTTTTGAGAATGTCACATGCAATGGGATTAAAAATACATTGCGCCTAATTGTGGACTAAAAATACAATTTTTTTAAATTAAAATAAAATTATAATATAATTCGAAATAGAAAATTCAATCCGTTGATTCCCAACTGAAAAGGACAATGTCATCACCACATAGTTCGTCAAAGTACTAAATACAATGAAACTGTATATAACTCTTAACCATTATTCGGTACAGATTGATGGCCTGAGTTGCTTTTGTACTATTGAGTTTGAGAATAATTAAAGTAGGACTTGATAATGGTATCACTCTATAAACAAGCAGTGAACTTCATTCCAAAAAAATAAGAAAAAGAAAAAAAAACTTTATAGTGACGGATTTTTCGACTCTTTTATCGACGGATATTTCAAACTTCAATTCCCACTAGTTTTGATTCCCGCGGTCAATTTAATTTTTTCGACAGTTTGAATCCATTGAAAACACAATTCAAAAATCTTATGAACAGATGTCACAAACAACGCACTTATGATGCCCAACCATTGCAAAACTTGGATGCATTAAATTTTGCAACATATTTTCCAACGGAAAATATGGCATAAAATTTCCGACGAATTTTTCAATAACGTCGGGTTGGCAATTGATATCTGTCGAAAATTTTGTTTAAATTGCACTTGAAAAATACACTATCAAAGAATCTGGAAAAATGGGAATTACTAGTCTACAGTTGAAGAGCTATAACCAAAGTTTTGTGCATATATAATCAACTAGGCAAAGCAAAGCTGGCCCCAACTCACAAATTGCCAAGTTGATGAAGTAGAAAACAACAAACACAAGGGATAGGGTTTGCAGTTGATAGAGTGAATACTCACCACTCATCATATGCCTCTTTCCTCCCAATTCACACTCACTTTCCTCCCACTACTGCATGTATTTTTTGCCTTCTCCACCTCACCTAATAATTCCAACAAAACCTCTGCTGTTGTGAACAAACCAAAAACCTCTCTACTCACATTGTCTCTCCAAGATCAATCAATCTTGTTTGCTTTTCAATGGCTGCTGTTTCAGCTACTTGTGTTAGATTTCGGACATCGTCGGCCCAGTTATCAATCAGGGCTAGTAACCAGGTGTAACATTGTTTTTGTTATAATGTCGCTATGTGTAACATGTTATATCTTACACGGGTTTTTCTTATATGGATCGAACGTGAAAATACTAAACAGTATGGTTCACACGACGTCCGTCAGCAGTAAGATCTACATTGTGCTGACTTGAACCCTATCTTTGTCTCTCTGTACGCGCAGATAATAGGTAAAAGTGCGAGTTTGGTGTCGTTGGGATGGACGAGGACGGGGGTTTTCCCGTGTATCAGGACGTCGCGCCTCCAAATTTGTGCTGTAAGTCATGCATATTTATGTATAGTACTGCATTTGAGTCTTGGTCTGGAAATTTGTCTCATTTTTACACAACAGGCAAAGGCTGAGACAGTGGAGAAAGTGAGTGAGATAGTGAGGAAGCAGCTGGCTTTATCTCCTGAGACAGCACTCACTCCTCAGACTAAGTTCTCAGAGCTTGGTGCTGATTCCCTTGACACTGTAAGCCTTAATACTTACCTTAATTTCTTCTCCACCTTTTGATTTAAGCCTAAGTAGTTCATACACACATACTATGCAGCTCAATTAGCATGAAATGGGATTACATGTATTTTGGTCCCATAACTTATAACTTTTTTCCGTTTTCGTTATTTAACTTTCTAATTCGCCGACATTCAGGTGAGAAGGGTAAACTCCAAGAAAAAAAAAAAAAAGGACTAAAATTGTCACAATTAAAAAGGTACAGGTACAAAATACTACTCTAAAAAGTTAAAAGACAAAATATTGTAAAAAAAAAAAAAAAAGAGCTAATAGGAATAGTATGTAACCCCAATTTAAGTCACGTTAGATGCATATGTATTTTTCAGGTTGAGAAGGTAGGCGAAAAAAATGACTGAAATCTTAAAAATTAAAAAGATGTAGGACCAAAATACTATCCTATAAAATTAAAGGATGAAAATAACAAATAACATAAATTACGAGACCAGAAGTACATTTAAACACATGAAATATACGGTTTACATTAATAGGCCATTATTTGTCCCTTTTTATCTGAGTCTGATTGAATTTTTGTTTACAGTAATTGTTGGTGTGTGAAGCCTGATTTACCTCATGTTATATTTTGGCCCAACTTTTTCAAATGCAAAATTTTTAACATGGATTTTATTTCTAGGGGTATTGTTGTAATTTCATAATATTTTATGGGAGCTCCGGTTATTCTTTTGTTGAGATTTACAGTTATTGTTGGAGTATGAAGCCTGACCACTGTTACATTTTAATCCAATTTTCACAAATTAAATTTTTTTTTTTGCACTTAGATTTTATTTTTCGAACATTATAATTTTATAATATATTTTAAGGTATATTACATTGATCACTCCTCATAAGATGAAGTCTAATTTACACAAATATCCTCTATCTTTTATAAAATTATAAATACATCCCTTGAGGTTGTAGTTGTAATTATTCACTGACAAAATTTTACACAAATACCTTTTAGGTATATTACACTAAAACCCCTCAAAGGTATACCTGCAATTTTAGATAGGATGGGGATGTTTGTATAATTAGATCTAAATTTTAAGAGGTATCGATGTAATGTATACTATATTTTAGAGGTTCCAATTAGTTATTCATTAATGTGGATAAGCAGTTGTACGTATATTGCGGGCTGTATGATTATTTTATTTTAGTAAGAGAAATTCGAGTGAGAAAACGTACATGCTGATCTGTGTATTTTTTGCGTTTTGATTTTTTGTCTTAATTCTTTACACATTAACTTTTACTTGTATTTAAGTCATATGCATGGTTTTTGCAGGTGGAGATAGTTATGGGACTCGAGGAAGAGTTCAACATCAGCGTGGAAGAAGAGAACTCGGAGAACATAACAACGATTCAAGAAGCAGCCGATTTGATCGACAAACTCTGCGACAAGAAATGATGCATATTAATGAGAAACATGAAAGATTATGCGGAATTAGGGTTCTTTCGTTTCCGAATTAGGGTTCTTTCTTCTTCATAATGTGGGGCTGGACAATTGCATTTTTGGTAAGGAATTTGCTTCTCTAATCTATGTCTATTGTGCTTTCACACTATGTGATTTAGCAGTTTAAATCTGTTCCTCGTGTGTAGATGTGATTTTTTGTACCGTTTGACTTTTGATCAGTAATTTAATTATCGGTATATGATATTTTTTCACATCTACAATGTGCAAGAAAATAACATATTTCTGCCTTCGTTTACATCATTTTTTTTTTAACAAAAATTGTAAATTCAAACTCAGCTTCCATCCCCACCATTATAATTTAATGAAAACAAAATAAAAGAGGTATCGTGTTTTATGAATTATGTTAGTTCCTTAACCCTATATAAAATATAGCTTTTCACTACAACGAATATTAATTAAATACATTTGAGCAATAACTATTAATCGTTATTTCTGCAAGCAAGATTGAAATATTTATTATAACTAAAAATTGTAACAAATATTTTGACATAATTAAAACCATAAAAAAATTAGTAAACGGTGCTTAATTATTTGTTTTTTAAAATATTGTGTGAACATATACTGAATGTACCGCATACAATTATTATATATTAAAATTTTTAATGAATGATAAAAATTAAGAGTTCCTTCTCCATATATATAATACAAAATGTTTTACTCTTAATAATTTTAGAAATTCCTTAAGCCAATATTTTGCTATTTCATACAAATCTATCACTTTGGAACCTTATTTTTAATTGCACCACGTTAAAGTAACTTATTTTAAAAAATTTAGCCGTCATAGTTTGTAGTTTTCGCATGCATATAATAAAAAATCTTTTATATTTTAAACTATATAAATCAACACATCATATTAAAAAAAAATTATTTAAGATAATTATCGACACAATAAAAAAATGGTGTCGGCAGTAAAGAATTCAAATAAAGATAATAAAATGAAAAAGAAAAATGTATTCTCAATCTATATCTATAGCTATTTATGTCTTACATATATATATATATATTATTTTCTCTTTATGTTATTCAATACGACAATCATTATCGTTTTACCTTGAGACCCCAATTAAATACTCCTATATGTAGACACGAACTAAAAAAATTATATTTTTGGTTGTATATGTTAAATTATTTTTTAATTTAATTTCATTTAATATGATTTTTCACATTGTATTTGAAAAGGTCAAAAGTCTTTATATACAATTAACTATAAGCACAAACCATTTAATTCAAATTAATCAATGCACCTGTCATATAGACACCACATTAAATAATTTAATTATTTAAGGGCAGATTTCATAATTAAATCATCCCATTAATTAATTCAACTCTTTAAATTCATTGACAGTTTTTTCTTTAAATTAATTTATTCAAAAAATTTGTTTGCAGAGCTGGATTCTAAGTTAAAAAGTGTTAATTTTTACAGTTAAAAAACAACAGAAAATGATGAAAAACTAAGAGACGCCGTTGCCGGGGATCGAACCCGGGTCGCCCGCGTGACAGGCGGGAATACTCACCACCATACTACAACGACTTGCTTGGTTTCCACCTCAATTCATGTAGATTTTCATGTGGTTACTCGTGGTCTCCAACATTCTAAAGCAATCACGCCTCTATGACTACTCATCATAACGTATACAGTAATACACTCATCATTTTTCACAATCTCAATTTCTGAAACAAAATTTCATATAATGTAAACATCGAATTTGACTCCAAATTCAATTTTCCTTCCGATTTCCTCTCGCTTTCAATCCTCAACGGAATCTCATTTTCTTTCCATTTCCATTTCAATTTCCACTACCATTACGATTTCCACTCCATTCAGAAAATCTAGCGCTCCAAAAATCTAGCTCTCGACACCAATCACACACATATACGTATCTGTATATAACATATACAGAATTGTTGCAGTGTAAAGCGAGATCAGCTATTCATGAATCGCAAGAGGACCGAGAGTCCGGTATATGCCCGCCAGTGGAGCGGCGGATCCAGCAGCACGGGTTCCTCGTCGCCGGCCGGTTCGCCGGCTCACCCTCGCTCCAGGCTGCCTCCGGCCGCGACCGGGATGTCGACTATTAAGAGGACTCAGAACGTGGCAGCTAAAGCGGCGGCCCAGCGCCTGGCGCTGGTCATGGCGTCCAAGACTCCTAACGATGATGAGGACGACGAGGATGATGATCTAGGGTTCCGGTTTGGTCCTCCCGCGCCATCGTCATTTTCGAGTAGTAATATTATTAATAGGAGTGACAGTGGCGGTGGCTTGTCTGGGATTTCTCTCTCCAAGATGAATAGATCTCCTTCGCCTGCGGTAAACTTTGATTTTTCTGTTTCACTGATAGTTGTTTGATGTGACTTCATTTTAGTGGACTCGTTGTTGGCTTGTTTTTTTTTCGTTGATCATCTTAATTTAGCTAAGATTAGTTACCACATTGTTTGGAGTGAATTTGAACTTTATTTTGGTCTCTTGTATTTGGAACAATTTTGAATTATTCGATTTCTGCCGCACAATTGGGATCCAATTAAGATCACTGTTAATTTGCGCTGGCTTCATAGAATAAGACTTGCCATCTTTTCCTGGTTAACACCTTAATTTTCAAAATTCGGAGATAAAAGATTAAATATAGGTTTGGCTTATAAAATTGCAGATTTAGTCTAAAAGGGGCCTGTTTTGAAGCATTTTTTATTGTTTCAGTTATGATAACGGTATGAGTATATATAAGCAAGTAAAAGATATTGAGAGGTCCTCCTGCCCTGAAATGTTGCTGAGTCATCAATTGCATCAAATTTTGATATTTTAGATAATGCCAAAAAAATTCTTAATTGGATTGTACACTTTGTTTCCTTTGCATGTGCAGTAACTAGATTTTTGCTTGAGAATTTTGTGCATTTAGGTCAGCATGTTTACCATAAATGAGGATGGGATCCTGATGGATAATGAGTACTGTTTTTTGCTCTTCTTGTGGATTATATTGCAAATTGGGTGTTGTTGTCTGTAGTTAGGTCGAAACTTTATGGACATCACTCCCTCAGTTCGTTCCACATCAGCTGGAAGACCTTCAATGTCTGTTCGTGCAGCAACAACTACAGTGGCACCACCAAGTAGGTCCTCTTTGCGAACTCCAGTTACCATCCCTCAAATTGAACCTCCCAGTAACAGATTAAAAGAAAAGAGGTAAGATCTAATTTTCACATTTTCAATTGTGAATCTTCTGGTGTCTTGTGGGTTTCCTATTGTATGGGATTGAATCGATTGATGAATCCTAGTATAAGTATATAGGGTTGATAGATGAAGTAGGATTGCTAGTTTAATCAGTTTTTTGGGTCACTGGGTGGCCGTGGCCAATTGCTCACAAGTCACAACATAAGCTTGCAAATATAAGCTTATCATCATTATTTCGTTTTTTTTCTTTTCGTGTTTTATTAGGGTAGTTAGTCTTTCGTATTGTATAATACATTCTCACTTATTTTTGATATATGTACATGTGTTCTCCCGTAGGTTTTACTGAAGTAATTGCTTTAAGTATGCATGGCCTTTGTTGTCATCTATAAATACATGTATGCTCCCTTAGGTTTCAATAATTAACAATAGTTACTTTAAGTATCCCTACCCTTTGTCATCATCTATAAAGTGGAGAAGTTGTTGTGATGGAAAATGATGACATATGAAGAATCATTAATACTCAAGTTTTGCCCTCAAGCCAACTAATTTAGGGTTTTAATTTTTTTTAGATAAAATTGCCTATTGCATGAACCTCTTTCAGGTTGAGATAGATCAGGGTTAATAATTTAAAAATTGTAAAGAAAAAATTATAATATACTGTAACCTCTGCCTAATTAAGTTGTTTGGTGTAATGATTTGGGCTGAAGTTATTACAACAAATGACAAATGTTGTATTTTTATTTTTTTCAAAGGAGACATCTTTTACTACGATACCTTCCTTTTTCTTATCCTTTTCCCCCCAAAAAGCTAACATCTCACATAATTTATTTTTTAGTTAAGCCATTTGTCTATTTTTCTTTTAATTTTATTTTTTTGGTTCTTCCTTCTATTAGTATTTCTTTTATCAAAATTTGTGTTGTTATTAGAATTTGTAAATACATTAATAATATTTTTAAAAAGTATTTTAATGTTTTAAATAAATTAACATGACAAAACTTACTCCAAAAGAAAAGTAATTATTTATGAAAATATAATATAGAATTATTCAATAATATTTTTTTAATTTCAAAATATAATTTCAGTTGGTCCACATAATACTCTTTGTGTTACTCCTCGTTTGGGTAGAAGTCAGACTACAGATATTCCAAATAAGATGGACTAGACACAATCACCTGTAGACAATGAAGCGGCCAGCCAAACCAAAATTGTCGCCAGCAAGCAAGTGTGTCAAGATAAAATTTTAAACTATTATTGTTAATTTGTTAGAAATTTTAATAAATCATATAAATTTTGATAAAAAATACTCGTAAAAAGAATACCTAAAAAAAATAAGAAAGAATAGACCAAAATGTCAGTTAAAGCAATGTCTTGGGCATAATTAAAAGAAATTAATTCTGTCGAGATATTACTTTAAGTAATGTCTTGGCTTGGAGTTTTTAAAAAAAGTTAAAAGGGAGATGTTACAGCAGAAGATGTCTACCTTAAAAAAAAAAATCTACTTGTCATTTGGTATAATGACTTGAACACAAGTCATTACACAAGTTGTAAATGAAATGACGACTTGCGTTAACTTCCAAAGATTTTAAAGTTTATGGCATTTTATGAATTTTCTTTTCTTTTGCCTTTTCTTTTTCCATTCAATTCTTAAGTTATTAACCTCCACTTATGCTCTCTGAAATTATGTCCATTTCCCCTAGCATTTATTGTCATTGTACTAGCCCCACTTGAAAATGAAAAGTTTAAACCCCCTAATGTTGTCCAACATTACAAAAAGATCTCGTAAAGTTTGTGCATACTTACACAAATCCTCTGGAGTTGATCCAATCTATACAAATTTCTCTTGAATATAGTCTTTCTAACTTATGATAAAATTTTAAATCATGTTCTGGAATATCTTTTAAGTGCACTCTAAACTACTTTAATTAAGATTTTTAGTGGTTAGAAAATTATTTGCACATATGTCTTAACGGCCTGTTTGTTTGTGTTTTCATTTTTCATTGTTCAGGTGAAAATATGTATTCCCAATTTTGTATAGGTTTTCATGTGAAATGAGAATGTATTTCGATTAGTTAATGAGATTGTGTTTTATTTTTAACTGCGGTGTCAAATCAATAATTTTTTCAATGAAAATATGTATAAACAAACATTTTGCACTTTAATTATTGTTTCAAAAACTGAAACTGTATATGAAAACACAAACAGGTTCCGATCAGATTATCTTCTATTTTTAAAAACTGATGAGAATATTAGTGTTGTTGCCACCATCTCATTACATAGACAACCATATGTTAGCGTGTATCAAATAGCATAATAGCAGGGCTTTTGAATCCTTGTTTGGTGGCAAATATTGCAGGTTTTTACCTGATGTAGGGCGTGACCTGAAAGATTCTCCAAATCAGCATGAGGCTTCTGCACTTCGTGATGAAGTATGCCTCTTAAACCAACTCCAATATTTCTAAGCTAGCTTCTCTAGTTCTAACCACTGCTGCTTTCCATAAGCTTTTTAGGTTTCTCATTCCTGGTACTCTTCTTTATAGTTGATGTCTTTACTGTTAAACTGTAAAGGGTCCATGTTTATTTGGATTGGTTAACATCATGTTAATTTGCAGCTTGATATGCTACAAGAAGAAAATGAAGTAATTTTAGATAAGGTGAGTTCTTGATTGTCCCTGTGCATGGAAATAAATTAAAAAACCATATGTGAGTAAAAGAAAAAGTTAAAAAGTAATCACTATACTAATTCTTTTAGTGTAATGTAATGGCTAATTTGCCCCACAGCTTCATCGTGCAGAGGAAAAACGTGAAGAGGCAGAAGCCAGAGCCCGGGAGCTGGAGAAACAAGTTAGTTCAATCATTCCGTGTTCCTTCAGTTTGAAATTTTCCATGATTTTGGTTTTTTCAGATGGAATCGAGTTAATTGTTTTGTTCTAAACTTAATGTGCTCTCTCTGGAAGCTGCATCACTTGTTTCATTAACTACAAATTTATTTGGATTATGTACATTAGTTGTGAATGCTATTTATATTTCTTTTTCTAAGTTCACTTTCGACACTACCCTGATATGTGGGTTATCTTTACTCTAAGTGAATACAGCAGTTGCATTATGCTCCTCCTTGTTCATCTATGAGAATTGAAACGACGACTCCACCTTTGCTAGTGAATCCATGCCGGTTTGTTATTCTTCTTAACTGTTTGATTTAAATATTACAGGTTGCTGCCCTGGGAGAAGGTGTATCCTTGGAAGCTAAATTATTGAGCCGGTAAAGTTCTATTGCTTAACTTTGTTGAAGCTTCTTAACATTGTGGCTGATGGTGAAATCATTTGCAGAAAGGAAGCAGCTCTGCGACAAAGAGAGGTCTCTCTCTCTCTCTCTCGATATCGGTTGATGCTCACGGCTCACCCACAGAAACATATATTTAAACTAGTGCATATTATGCTGTTATGTATACATATTTTTGTGGATGCACATGGATGAGTATGTTAAACTGAATCCCTATGTTACCCTGTATGTATGCGCTCACTACAGGCTGCTTTGAAAGCAGCGCAGCAGTCAACGGATGGAAGAGATGGACAACTTGCAGCTCTCCGTGCAGAACTTGAGGTTGTCATATGCTTCTCATTTGCAGCCTATTGTCCTTCTAATTAATACGCATCTACTTGCATTATGACAAAATTGTTTTAAATTTTTGGTTAGAACCTAAAAGATGAGACTGCATCTGCTCAAGAACAGCTTCATGAAGCTGAATCTGAAGCAAAAGCTCTTCGGACAATGACACAGAGGATGATTTTGACGCATGAAGAGATGGTTGCTCGTTCAATTCTTATCAGATATTACGAATGATACTCTAAACATTAGCTTTTATGGAATTCCTAACTTACATTATCAATTTTGGGTTTTCTCTTTCAAGGAAGAGGTTGTTTTGAAGAGATGTTGGCTTGCTCGTTATTGGGGCTTAGCTGCACGTAATGGTAATCTACTTGAAATGATGTCCGGTGATAGAAAAACTAATGCACGAAGATAAGCATTGCATGCTTTAGTTTAAGTGTCACCCTCTTTGAGGGACTAAAGACATGTTAAAATTTTGTCTTTCAAATTTGCATGTCATTTTTTAGAAGATTTATTTTGTATAACAATTGATTATGTGAAACATTTTTATAGGTGAAAATGGTATCTAACAGACTTTGCTCTCGCTCGAATTGGTTCTTTATTTCTTGGTTCATTTCTTTCAGTGATGTTCAATCTATGAAAGGAAATTTGATCTTCATGTGTGATCAATACTTCTGTGCCCTACAGGTATATGTGCAGATATAGCAGCTTCCAAGTATGAGCACTGGTCATCTTTAGCGCCACTCCCCTTTGAGGTTGTCGTCTCTGCTGGACAGAAAGCCAGAGAGGAATCCTGGAATGGTGTGAACTCTTGCATAGCATTACTAGCTATATTTGAATTGTTTTTAAATGTCTCATGTGTTCATGTCAACATTCTTTCTGGCATTAAGCAGGTGGGGATGATTCAGATAGGAGCACTCGTGATTTTAATGATTTAACTGGGGAAGGAAATATTGAGAGTATGCTGTCAGTTGAGATGGGTTTAAGGGAATTAGCTTCTTTGAAGGTTCTCCAGTTTTTTTATCTTGTGATTCATATGAATTTGACTTTCTAATGTCCTGTTTTGCTGTTCCATATATATATATATTATCCTCGAATTGTTGTAGCTTTCATTGTAAGCTCAATGAATACAGCCATTCTACGTTGAGGATATCAACGTCCTCGTTATTTCTTTCTCACTCATCTTTCTTACTGAAGATTGAGGATGCTGTTGTGCTTGCATTGGCCCAGAACCGACGTTCAACCTTAGTTCGCCAGTCCTTCTCAGGTATGGGCCAAATGTGAGTCGAGCTGCATATGTAATGAAGGGATTTTTATTTATTATGTCATAGTTGATTGAAACCTGAAGAACATTAGGCATATTGATACTTGCTCAACTAATTTTGCTTTAATATATTATTATTTCTCATTTTCTTGTCTGCGTGTACATTGTTAACATTTAGTAATTGTTTAGTCTTTTTGTTTCACCTGATATATTTAATATGCCGTGAATTTTCCCAAGGATACAATTTCAGTATATTTGAATAAGTGGATTCTATAACAACATGGTTTGCTTTTCTATAATATGGTGAAATATAACTTTATCTCGATTATGCTTTCTTTCACTTAATACTGTGGATATACAAATAGCACACTGGCCTGCATGCATCCTGTACAGAAGTTTCCAGATCTTCTTAAGCAACTTTTTATTTCTATAAGCTTCTTGTGCATTTTTTTAATGATAATTAGCTTAATAATAATAATCATCTAAACTTGCTCTTTGTTCTGCTGTATTGTAGATCCTAAATTGTCTGGTGATCCCAAGTACATGGAGGCGTTCGGTAAGAAACTAGGTCTTTTTATCAACCTCCTGAAAGATGGACACTGGCATTTCTATTCACCTTTTATTTCTTCGTGGGTGAAGTAGTAATTATTTTTCCTAACTTAAATTTATGAAACTATGAGCTGATTCCCCTTTTACATTGAGCTTCATGTCTGCATTACTAGACAAGTAGGATATCACTAAGTGGTTGCCATCTACTTTTATTGGCATAAAATAGTTGTCTTCCTAAAGCTTCTTTATAGATATAACTGATGCAAAATTAATTGAGCATTTAACCATATGGTCATTCTACTCTGCCCTTTATTTGCCCAACTTCTGCAAGAGAGATGTGTTTCTGATTATGCTCGAAGATTTGTTTGCTTTCTTTGACACTGGTTTGAAATATTATTCACAAAATATTCAACATCTGTGTGCTTGGTTGCAGAATTGAGTCAAGAGGAGTCTGAAGATGTTCTTTTTAAGGAGGTCTGTTTTATACTTATTTCAAGTTCATGTTTTCTGCTATTATAATTCTTAGGAATTTTTACGTTGTTTGCTGTGTTTCCATGAGCACCACAGTGTACCATTTACTTGTACCAGTCTAATTCTGAAACAGTTGGTCTAATAATAGTCCTGTGTGGCACATTTTGTGTTCATTGTTTATGGGAGGATGCAAAGTTGTGACTTTGCAGAACAGAAGTTCATGGACATGCAAAGAACATATAGCTGGAATATGTTGACAAAAGGTTAGGCATCAGTTCCACAATCTATCAGTTCCCGATTCAGGAAAACTGATGTGATCAGGCTTGGTTCATGACAATGAAGCTTGAGATGTCCATACCTATGAGAGGGCAATATTTTTTTCCTCCAAGAGGAGGGGACAGAGCTTTGTCCAGGAGTTATCTTATCTATAAGACACTTCCCTTAAACTTCTTGCTCGCATTTCCTTTCTGAGACGGAATAAGACTTTTATCACTAAATAGATCTCTATTTCTTTTTTTGGTGGGGGTGGGGGCGTTGGGGGCGGGAAAGGCCTCTATCAAAATAATAGTGTCGACACTACAAACTCTGGACAACCACTCTTCAGATCATTCTGTGCAAAGTACACCAAACTTAGATTTTTTTCAGTTCTCATTTAAAACCATGCCTTATCAAAATAGTCCCAGCTTTTGGGAAGGAGGGAGTGTAATGTTATTAAAGAATTTAAACAAGTAATTCACCCTTTGGATATAGTTGGTGTTATTTATCTTTGCAACTGTAAGCTATGCAAGCTGCTCCGGTTTCCAGATTGGGATAACAGGATTTCAATTATATTTTAATTTTTAGTGGAATTTAATTAAGTATTGTTAATATGTAATAAACTATTATTAAGATGAATATTCAAGTTGATGTGTGTAAGACTCTTCTCTATTGTCCCTTCTTAAGCATTGCTTAAAATATTATGAGAGTAAACAGTGATTTATGAGATAGGATGTTTTATTACTAGGCTGCAGGCAGAATATTAACCAAAATATTGTTTCTGTTCTTTTCTTTCTTTTTCCTTTTTCCCCTTTTAAAGGACAAATAAATGTCAATTGTCAAGCTTTTGTCCTCCAAAGATGACTTAGCTTGTATAAAGTCCTTTAAAAGTATGAGACGAGTTATTGGCATTAAATTGACAAAGGTAACATGGGTTTAGATTTTGTACTTTGGTCCGACAATTAGTCTTCCCAAACTTGAACTGTAATCCTGCTGAACATGCATTTATCTATGTCTAAAGTTTGATATCATGCTTGTAGGCGTGGCTTACATATTTCTGGAGAAGGGCAAAAGTGCATGGTGTTGAGGAGGATATTGCAGACGAAAGACTTCAACTATGGATAAGCCGCAGTGGACAATCTCCAACTTCACATGATGCTGTTGATGGTAATAATAATTACTGTAATATTTTTGTTTCTTACTTCTAAAATAAGAGTGGATAATTTGATCCATATTTGTGGGATCTCTAATTTTCAAAAATGAGTATGCATTGGGGATGCTACACTAGAAATGGTATATGTAGTAGTTCCCTCTTCTGATCTGCTGACACTGGTCAACCACTTCTAATTTACCTTGTTTTGTTAACCTTTTGATATGTAAGGACACCTCCCCAAATGAATTTCCCGTTGTTATGTTGACCAATCAACTAGACTGAGTTTCTAAATTCAATTTTGAACAATTTAATATTTCTTTTATTAATAATTAAATTCTATTAAATTGCATAATGAATTAAGATGGGCAAGTTTGATTGCATAAAAATTATTTAAGTGTGACAGAAAAAGTAAACAGAATAAATAGTTGACTTCATAAATCAAGTCATCTAAGTTTCAGTTCCTGAGCTTGTTGACAAAAACAGGTGGTTGAATTGATGTCAGAGTTCTGATGGCAGTGGTTGGAACTTGGACGTGGTTGATATTCTAGTCCTGGTGTGGCTGTTAGCTTGTCAATTGTCTGTGGGTGTGTGCTTGCATGCTTGGTGAAACTTCATAAATGATAGCCCATCTTGTGAAAAGGTTGCAGAGAGCAGTAAAAACTGATCAGTTTTAGATAGTTATATCTCACCTGTCTATTTAGTCAGCACCCACGCTTAATATATCTGAAAGCAGGCATATTCTTAGCTTCATCATTTCTGTCCCTAATCTGCCTATAAATCTTCCCTTGACTCTACACTAAGGAACGTGTACTTCTAGAAACTTCAAGATTTTGACAATATGGTTTGGTGTGGATGAACAGAGTCTTGGTTTAAAATTTGACAATATTGAGTGCTGTATACGTAGAGCTTAGAATGGATATTATTCTTAAAGGTATACACTTCAGTGCGCTTTGGTTACTTGTCCAACCCTTAAAAGATAATAGACATAATGTAGTTAACGATGAAAGGAAGAATTTGATCGGGCTGTGTGGTTAATGACTTTGCGCTGTTTAACATCTTCAAACAAAATACAGATTCTTCCTCGAACTTGCATGGTACTGTTGAACTCTACAATCTAAACCATGTATATTTGAATCATTAGATTAGATATTTTGGTCGGTTCTGTCTTGAGTTTGCATGGTTTCTATCAGAGCGTGGCTGTTGACATCAAAGGAAATTCTCATTTTTGCACTTGCTAGTGTTAGCCATTGTTACATGCCATTTCATTTCTTTCTTTCTTCTTTTAGAAGTTTGATGCATATGGCTATACCTGCTATTAATGCCTCAAGGGTTTTAATAGTTGCTCATATGACAGTTGAAAGAGGCTTAACGGAGCTGAGGAAATTGGGAATAGAACAGCAGCTGTGGGAGGCATCCCGGAAGGAAATTGGGCAACCTGCATTTGCCAATGGCAAACATACTCCCACAGAATCAGAATCATAGTGGATTCTCAAACAGTTGTTTCTAGTTTCTTCCTCAATCTGCTTTTCTGTATTTACTTTCCTCAATACAAGTTTTGTGTTGGTTTCTGTTGGCCTTTTAAGTCTTTTGAGAAATCCGAAGTCGAACCAAAGGTTCATATTCTGTGAAGTTGAGAAAATGTAAAGCTCATTTGTATTATAGAGTATATACTGGATGAGACAAGAAACAAGTTGAAAGCTTTGCCTTCGAATTATTGAAAACGCACTATTCCATCTGATTTGATTTTGCAGTTACATGAGCTGTTTTCATTCTCAGTGAATTTTGAGATCAAAACATTTACATGGAAAGTTAAATAGTTTTATACTCAGACCTTCGTGCTGGAAAATATTTGGAAAGATTGTAATTTGTTTACTAGTAATGCAATTTCATTCTCTGAATACTCTCTTAACATGTTTGGCTGTGTTAGATATGGGACAAGCAGTGCAAAATTACTGGTCCAAAAGCAGTTGGAAGAAAGAATGTGCAGAAAGTGCTCCTGTGCAAGGAGACAGACAAGAAGCAAAAGGTTGGTCAGTCAATCCAAAACAAAAAGATCAGGAATAACAGGGTTTTTATAATTGTTGGTGTGTTCAATTAGCATAGGGTCTTTATTATGCAACACAGCAATGAGTAAAGAGCCATACAAAAGTAAAAGTTGTGCAAAGAGAATTACAAACTGAAGCAAGGGTTGTAAGTTGAATAAAGGTTGAAGAGAAATGTTTTCTGAACAAGTCGGGGGAATGCATATGTTTATATGGTTAATTGCATCTAAACTCTATTTGAAAATGTGATATTATACTTTTGTTTCAAAAAAGTTTCAAAATCACTTCATCCTCTTCAAAAGTACTCTATTTACATTTGACTCTCTTCTGTCGGGGTATGGATGGAAAAATACTAAAGCTTAAAAAAAAAAAAATTATAAAACTTCTCAATATGGCTCTTTACTTTACATTTTCATGAATATTTTTGTACTTATAAGGGAATAAATATAATATATATAAATATATAGAGTGAGGTTAATATTATTTATAAAATTATTATATGGGAATATTAAATGAGGGCTAAAATTAAAATTTTATGTTTTTTTTTTACTAACATCAGGATTTTTCTTCCAAATCATAACGAGAGGGAGTTAAGTGTAAATGATGAATTTTCGGAAAAGGTGTAAGTGTAATTTTGAATTTCTTTTTAAGAAAAAATATAATTTTATATTTTTAAGGAGAATCTAAATATAATTAAGTCACCATTTGCAACTTGAGCATGGGATTCACAAAAAGAGCATTATCTTTTGGGCGTGCCAAACATGGATAAGCTTTTTTAGGACAGGCCCTCTACCTAAACTAATCTATGTAGCTTCTTTCACGGAAGGCATGCACCATCACTACTATATATGCGCGTGCCTCTCTTTGCCTTAGCCACTAATTATGCCTTGTTCATCTTATACCTCATTCATTTAAATTAACAATGCATGTTGCTCAAGTGTGGAATTGATTCAATCCTACCAACCGTGCTAACAAAGAAACACTTCTCACATCCATTATAAACAAAAAACTTAGATGATTTTTAAATTTTATAATCGTTTTTCTTTATCTTGACATATTTTAAAGTTAAAATTACGAGTCTAGAAAGTTAAAAGTCGATAATAGTTCATGGCACCGAATCATACGTCACATCACTTAGCGACCTGCATCGTCCAAGCAGCACGAAGGTAGGGGTTCTGGAGCTGACCCTCGAAAAGTTTTCTAGACATCACTTCTTTTTGTTTTGGATAGATTTATAATTTCATAATATCTTACAAATATAAGTAATTGATGAGTGGTTTCAACTATAATTAATAATATTCTATCTTTACAAAATTAAGGAATAATTATATTTACACCTCTTCATTTATGGTCTGTTTACAAAATCGCCCTTATTATTTACATAATTACATAAACCACCCCTAACAGCAAGAAAACATGTATAACTTGTATAACATTGTTGATATTTCTAGGGGTGTATATATAAATTTTCAAAAAAAAAATGATTTATATGAATAATATCGACGTTTCTAATATGTACGTATAATCTTTTAAAAAATAAAAATAATTTATATAAATAAGTCATAAATCAGAAAGTATAAACGTAATTGTCCTAAAATTAGTTCTAAGTGAATACTCGACGTACAAATACTATTGACAATGCGTCCTACGTTTTATTTTTTAATTTCAATATTTTGCTCTTGTTTTATAATTCGTCAACGGATTCAATAAAACGTGTGCGTGAAGTTGAAGTAATTCAACATTTCGACTCTGCTTTTGGAGGAATTAATCCTGGGAAAAAGGGAATGTTTGAAAAGTTGTGGTTCTGTCTGAATGAAAAATCAACTTCTTCAATAGCTTTTCTTTTCCCTCAAAAGTGAAAAAGGCTGAGACCAAAAGGAAAATATAGCCCAGAAGTTAGCACTGCATAACAAAGCACCATTTTTATTTAATACTCTTCACTTTCTCCTAAAAATGACAATTGTCATCATGAATTGGTACGCGTTCCATATCGATTATAAATAAAAAATTAGAATGGCTTATTAGCCCCGACTTTTCATTCCTTCAACGATGCTTGTTTTCAAAATTAAATTTGTGAAGCTCTAATTGAGATGAATAATACTTCATACAATAAGATATAATTTGCGTTTCGCGATGCATCAATTGATTTAAATTCCATAAATTTTATTTATTTTTATTAGTTATTAATATATTACTCGTTGTAATTGTTCGAGTAAATTAATATAATATCTCTTTGAGATTTGACATAATTATGATTTTTTTATTAAATTTTGAAAAAGTTAAAAATACCATCCCTTGAGAAAAAATAATTATACAGCCTGTAGATGGTGATGTATATATTACTACTTTACTATTGTTGATTTTTTAAAAAATTATGAAAAAAATAAAAAAAAATAAGTGGAGAATATTAATCCATAAAAATATTTTTAATAAATTACAAAAAAATATAAAATTGTAATTCATAATAAAAAAAAGACATATTTGTTAGTTTATCATAAAAATTGATTAAAAAATTAATAGAGATCAATGAAATAAACTTGTTATTATACAAATATTAAAATTAGTAGAATATTTGATCATTCCAAATAATGAAAATGTATATATATATATATATGGTAAAATTTTTAGAGAAAGTGGGGGTAATGTTACTGTATTTGGAGTAGAGAGTAATTGATTAATGTATTAAAGAAATGGTGGGTTAATGAAAGCAGTTGCATACATTTGTGAGCCCAAAATGGCAGTAATGATTGCAAGACCACATGGGAATGTACCTTACAACTGTTTATTTTATTGCAAGAGACTCTCTCTCCCCCTCAATAAGATAACCAAATTAAGACACTGTTTAATCACCTCCACTCCTCCTAAAAAAACCCTTAAAACTAATCTTACCTTTGTCCCTATGCATTCAATTTTTTGACTGAGTATGATATAAGCAAAACGTTCCATATTGATTGTAAAGAAATTTGAATAGTTTATAAATTTTAAGGAATTTATTCGCTAGTAAGATGTTTTTCTTGGAATAAAAGTCCGTTATATTGTCTTGTCGTTGACGTAATGCTTCACTTTATTTTTGCATGAATTTTTAGGAAGAAGAGTTATCTGAGTTTATAAATCACTCATATGCTCCTAGCTCATCTGTATTTGGTATGTGATGTTTTGCCTGTGTTAGAGGTAGAAAATGTCTCTGTTGAATAGTACGATGTCTTTTTTAAATGTTTTGAAGTTTAGTCTTTTTTATCCCAAATTTACTTATTTTTTTCAGTCAAGAGTTCACAACTGGGAAACATTGACCGTAGCTTCCAATCATAGCCCTCAAATACTCAAGTCAGTACTATCACTCCAAGCAAAAAAACATATAATAGGTTCAATTCTATGCCTAGTAAACAAGACGTTAGGGTACTTACAGTAGTGGTTTCAATTGAATTAATCACATCAATATAACGTATAACATTGAACTGTGTCAATATAACACATACCATATGACTTAACTTGATAACAACGTTAACAGAATCCATCCAATCTAAATAAAAACACGCACATCTTAAACTATTCATTTTGTTTTCTCCTATAAAGTCACATTTTCACCTTGTAATAATTCATCTTCTACAACTCATATAATACATACATATATACATATATCCCTACTATGTGTGTCTTCCTGCCTTTGGCAGTTATGTAAGTGGGAAACAGAGAAGATACAAGAATATTTTACTTTGGTGTAAAGCCATGTTCTTGCACTTGAGCAGGTGGGGTGGGGGTGGGGGTGGGGGGGGTAGGGTATAATAATGGGGTGGGTGAATGAATGCTTGTGAAAAGTGAAAATGGCAATGGGTGGGGGGTGGGGGTGGGGGGGGTGGACACCTTGTGACTATATATTAGAATAATTAAGATGATGCATTCCCTCACAAGGGTCAAACAAAATAACACCACATAAGTACATAAAGAAGATTTTTCCAACATTTTGTATTCAATTTGTGACAGTTGTTTTTGTACTCCACTTTTTTTCCCAATTTATTTATTAAAATTTGCCCATTTTCTTGGTTTATTAATTTAATATTTTGCCTATAATCATGACCATCTGAAAATTCTTGACATGATTGATGATCAAATCTTGATTAATGTAGACCAGGCTCATTTACAGAAGGTGCTGATGTGACTTTGGACTCATCATTATTACAACCTAAAGAGATAATGTTTTTTCTATTATGTTTGGATTATTATTATTATTAGGTTTTACTCATATTCTTCCTCTTTGATTAATCAAACATAATATTATTATATGTGAATCAAAAATTCTCCCAAGAACTGCACATAACTGGGGTGGCATGCTTTTTTTTTTTTTTTGTTAAATTTCTATGGTGGATTAGTGATTAAATAATTAATATTTTATTTAAATATCATGAGTTTGAATTTAATAAAAAAATGTCTAATTTACCACTTTGTGTGGTTGTATTAAGGACCACCAGTGGCCAGCTTCACTCAAAACATCAAATTTGTGATTTTATATGGGATTTATCTTGGGTCGACGATGACCGACTTATAATACTTGATTCAGTAAATTGATATATAATGGGCTAAAACCTCACTGAAAACATAAATATCATCATTTTATATGGGATTTACCACAAACTGACAGTGACCGACTTATAATGCTTGTCCGATAAAATTAGTATACCATGGGCTAAAACTTCATTAGAAACATAAATTTCATCACTTATAATGTATTTATCATGGGCAGCCCCGCCCGTGACCGAATTATAGTATTTTTAACTCGATAAAAATATTATATAAATGAAATGTAAATTTTTATCATTTTATATGAGATTTTTGTGGATTGATGTGACCGATTTATAATACTCGCTCCAATATATATTGGACTTAGATAATTTCCAACAAGTCCGGATGAAACGAAATTCCATTATTCCATAGTAGCTAAATTTTTTTAGCTGAAATAATCACAACGAATTTAACTAGATTTATTCTTTAGACCATATAAAAAAAAAAAGGAAAATTGTTTGTTGGGGAGACAACATTATAATAGTGGTCACTCTCACCAATTTTTCCAAAGAAATAGAAAAGCAACCTTGTAAACATAAAGCCGCTTTCCAAGGTACATAATACATATATATCTCACCTAGTCTACCACCAACAACAAACGAATCATAGTACATGTAAATACTAGTCTACTTTTTCCTTTTTCCTTTCAATTTTTTTGTAATAATTATATTTATGCTTCTTATTTTATGATCTGTTTATATAAATTATCTCTAATAATTAAAAAAAAAAAGAATGATTTGTATATTATTATTAATATTTTTATATGCGTAATTTTTTAAAAAGTATGAATGGTTTGTGTAAATATTTTCGATGTTTCTAATAGATTTATGTGTAATTATCTAAAAGGAATGGGTAGTTTGCATCAACAGATCATAAATTAGGAGGTGTAAATATAATTATTTTTAGTCTTTTTCCAAGAGAGGTCCTAGTTTTATTGGATTCGAGATTAATCGACACTTGCCGTTTATAATTGTCGTTGGCCCGACGGAAATTTGTACATAATATGGGTTCAAACAGGAGATTTTTTTACTGGATAAATCGTCTACACATGTGTAAAAGCAATGTTAGTTAAGCCGTTGGACCAACTATTACTAGTACAATGGAATTTTTTTACCCAAATCAGGTTCGATCGAACCAAACCAATTACAGAACAAGTGTGATATACTTGTCATGCGATTGATCACTTTTGCTAAACTGCACGTCAATCACACGACAAATATATTGTACTTTCCATATAATTAATTTAGATCCAACCAAATTCCATTTGAATTAAAATTTACCAAGGCACTACTACTCCTTTTAGCTCATATATCCTTTCACACACAACCAGAAACGGGATAACTGCAGTTTTGATCCTCATATTATACCACTAATTTGTTTTCAGTTCCTAAACATATTGAACCTCTATTTTAGTCCTTTAAATTTTAAAATATTAATGATTTTGGTCCTTAGACCTAATTAATGACTATTTTACCCTTTTAAAGAAAATATATAATCCAACTATCTTTTCCCTATGCTCACGATCAACCCAACATAATTTTGAAAATAAAATTAAGTCTCTATAAATTTATACATTTCTTTGATCATCTTATTCTCTGGTATTCCAAATCATCGGTATTTGCAAGTAGTGTGATTGGAGAAAGTGTAAAATCAAGGACTTGAAATACCCTAAAAACAAGTTGTCAAAGAAAGGTATCACTAGAAGAATTATAACATTTAACTACTTAATTATCATGGTTAATAACGAATAGTTGTAGCAAATAATTATTGACTACATCCACACAACGGTTGTTAGCCGTGGTTTTCGCGAAGGAGGCTAAAAGTCATGGCAAATGTTTTGACCATGGTTCTTCATTGTAGCAAATATTATTTTCATGGTGGAAAAAAATAGCTTTTTGCATCAATTTTATTTAACCGTAGTTAATAAATAATCATTTACCATAATTTTTAGCCATAACCATTAATATTATAGCCAATAATAATTTTTTCTCTAATGTATGAATTTTATGGAGCCTTAATTTTATTTTCAAAAGCATGTTAGGCCTGATCATGAGAATAAGAAAAAGATAGTTGGACTATATGTTCTTCTTGAAAGGGCAAAATTATCATTAATTTGACTTAAAGACCAAAATTATTAATTTTTAAAAAATTAAAGGACTAAAATAGAATTTTTATATGTTTAGAGTTTGAAAAATGAATTAATGGCAACATACGAGTAACAAAACCGTAAATTATCCCACCAGAAACTCAAAACACAAAAACAAGAGAAAAGAACACCACCAGTGTGTGTCTGAATGTGTGTGGGAATCAGTTTCACAAACCTCTTTGATTGTGTTTTGGCTTCTCTTGCAAAGAACACAACCTTTTTTGAGGTTTAAACATTAAAAAACCAGCAAAGAAAAGTGCAATGCTATTTGCTGGAAGGTGTTGTGCCCCACAACTGCACGCTTTCTGCTCAACAGCAATATATACGCACATTCTCTCCACAAGTTTCACAGCCCAAGTGCTTCACCATTCTTCTTCTTCTTCATCATCCCTTTTAATTGTTTGTCGAAATTCCACTGAGAATGACAATGGCTGCAGCTTTATTTCTAGTTTTGAGTTGTCTGATGGGAGTTAAGTCTTCCTATTTGCTGCCGCACCCTGACAAGATCACTCAGTTGCCTGGCCAACCACCTGTGGAGTTCCAGCACTTCTCTGGTTATGTTACTGTGGATGAAAAGAAAGAAAAGGCTCTGTTTTACTATTTTGTTGAGGCTGAAATTGACCCACTTTCAAAACCTCTGGTCTTGTGGTTGAATGGAGGTATAGTTATGACATCATTTTTCAGATTGGTGGTTGAAAACTTTGTTTTTATGGTCTTTTTGGAAAAAGGGTCATCTTAATTTTCATTGGAATTGAGAGAAAAATGTGTGCTTTTGCTGTGATTCTTGAAGGGCCTGGTTGCTCTTCTATTGGTGTTGGTGCTTTTTCTGAGAATGGACCTTTTAGGCCAAACGGACAAGCTTTGCTCAGAAATGAGTACAGCTGGAATAGAGGTAAGATCATAGGTGGATTTGTGCACATGTTCATCCCATCTCCATTGCATTATTTGTTCTGATCCATGTAGAGTGAGGCAAAACTGTAGATTTCATCTCTTGTTATGCTGCAGAGGCAAATATGCTGTACTTGGATACACCTATAGGAGTTGGATTCTCTTACTCAACTGGGGCATCCTCCTATGCAACAGTGAATGATGAGATGACAGGCAAGAAATCATAGGATATCATGTAGTTTTTGTTCTGTGGAGATTAAGGAGCTTTATTAGTGTTGGTTCTGTTCTTTCTGACATTGGCTTTTACTTTGAATTCTCTTTAGCCAAAGACAACCTTGTGTTCTTGCAGCGGTGGTTCCTCAAATTTCCTCAGTATAGGAACAGTAGTCTGTTTATAACTGGGGAAAGTTATGCAGGTATCTATTCGTACATATTTGATGCTATCCATCCCATTACAAGGTTCTTAAGATTAATGCAATCTCTTTCTGACTTTCGTTTCGGGATTTTGTAAATTAGGACATTATGTACCTCAACTTGCCAAGCTAGTAATCGAACTCAACAAGAAGAGAAAGATTTTCAATCTGAAGGGAATTGCAGTAAGCATTTCTTGTAATGAAGTCTTATCTGCATCCTCTGTCTCCTGTTTTGATTTGTCTGTTGGGACAGAAGCTTCCAATTCGACGTGTTTATGATCTGTCTTGTTCTGTTGCAGCTGGGAAATCCACTACTAGAGTTTACGACAGACTACAATTCAAGGGCTGAATACTTCTGGTCGCACGGGCTAATATCAGACTCAACATACAACCTCTTCACTTCTGTTTGCAACTATTCGAGATATGTGAGGGAGTATTACAGAGATTCTCTTTCAGTTCTTTGTTCAAGGGTCATGAGCCTTGTGAACAGAGAAAGTAGTAGGTTTGTGAACAAATATGATGTTACATTAGATGTCTGTATACCATCTGTGCTCTCACAATCCAAGATCATTGCTCCTCAGGTGAGTTATTCACCGAGCATGTTTCTTTGCCTTGGTTCTCTACTTCTTTGGTGTATATCAATCACTTAATACTCTTTTTGGTTGTTCTCTTATACTTACCAGCGTAATTCTGAGAGGATCGATGTATGTGTGGAAGACGAGACTGTAAGTTACTTGAACCGACGAGACGTACAGAAAGCTCTCCATGCCAGGCTTGTCGGAGTGCGCAGATGGGATGTTTGCAGCAAGTAATGCTAACTTTGCTAACTTCTCTCCAAGTAAAACTAGGACAAAACAGATAATGTAAATGAACGGAACACAAAATCAAACAAGGCACAGGCACCATGAACATCAATTATGAGATTAAGAGATTTCAGTTTCTCTCCCACTAAAGCTGAAGATCATTTGAATTTTAGCATCATCTGTAAAAAGGTTTCTCTCGTTGTAGAAGTGCACTAGCCACTAACATGAAAGTTCAAACTTTTTTCTCCTTCATTGTGTTAAATATGTACTGCTTTAGAAGCATTTTCTTGTTTCTTCAAAAGAGCTGTACGTAAATAGAAATTCAGACAAGAGAACCTTTTCACTCTATTGCAGTATATTGGACTACGACATGCTCGACCTAGAGATACCTACTATTTCCATCATAGGATCACTCATCAAAGAAGAAATTCCGGTGCTAATTTACAGGTAAAGATGATTACATGTGTACACTCTTTTTTCCTGCTTTATGCTACATTAACTAAAATATGAGCTCATTATCTACATCGATTGATTCTTTCATCTTCCGAACAGTGGGGATCAAGATTCTGTAATCCCATTGACTGGAAGTCGCACTCTGGTTCACCGACTAGCAAAACAGCTCGGGCTTAACACAACTGTACCATATCGAGTTTGGTTCGAGGGACAGCAGGTAAAAGCACAATCGTAAGTTTGTTTCGCATATGGTGAAGCTATACACATGTATCCATAAATGGCTCAAATGCATTCATCTATATACACTGTTTCATTTTCTTCGTGCAGGTCGGTGGATGGACTCAAGTATACGGCAATCTTCTCTCATTTGCCACCATTAGAGGTGCTTCTCATGAAGCCCCCTTCTCACAGCCAGAGAGGTCATTTGTGCTCTTCAAGTCATTTCTTGATGGCAGGCCTTTGCCACAAGAGTTTTGAGATCATTCGTTGTTGAAGTAAACAGATCAAAGGTTGTAAATAGTGTTGAGCATTTGAGAGAGGTATAGGAATTAATTGAGTACAACATATAGGAGTTTTCTTCCTTCTTTTTTCTTTTTATCTTTGATCTTTTTGGGTTGGGTGGGGGGTAGCTCACCATCCACAGTCTACTTGTGAAATATTTGTAAAAGAAGTGAAAGAGTTTCTGATTTGAATTTAGAGAGATTTTATTTGATTAGTTCAGCATACAAGGATATCTTGGTGCAATATTGTTAGTGGGATATGATTTATAAATAATTCTTGAAAACAAATGTAGGATAATTTAGTCATGAAATACATAATATTATTTAATTTTCAAGTCTCACGAATAAGATTTTATTTCATCTAATTTGAAATCTTTAGCAATTCTTTTTTGTTGTATCTTAAAAATTAAGAATGCTGGAATCAAATTTTTTTGTCTATCAATTAAGATCGATATTTTAAAATTCTGCCAGCCCGATCAGTCAAATCGCCTGAATTACCAACTGATTCACAAAATGGACTGGGCGAAAGAAGAAAATCAAAAATTGCCAAAAATCGACCTTTTCTTTTAAAGAGTCACTCGACCTAGCGGTTGGGCCGGTAAACCGCTTCAACTGGTGTTGGATCAAGCTATTCAAATGATTTGTCTTTAGAGTATAAATAGAATACCAAAATTTTTAACTTTTTCTCCCTTTCTCAGCCAAACACGCCTCGCATCGTCTTTTCTCCATCTTCTCCCCTCTCCCTTAATATATCGGGTAAATTGCAATCTATTTATCTGTGTTATGAAAATAGGCAAATAATCTATTTATGGAAAAAATAAAATAGCAATTTACCCATTTGTGATTTTTAAAATGTAGCAAATTACCTCCCCATGCTTTTAAAATTGATGCAATTTTACCTGCTTAAGCAGTGAAATAAATTGCTTCATTTTTTAAAATATAAAAAGATAAATCGCTATTTATTCTTTATAAAGATCATTTTCGATATCACATAAGATAAATTACATTAAATTCAGAATATATCATATACCTCTTCTCAGCCCTGAGGCAAGCCTACCTCTCTTGCTGTTTAGTTCTTTAGGTAATTTCATTTGTGCAGTGTTGCTTGTATTTGATTTTTTAAATTTATTTTATTATATTGATATATCATATTAAAATACTAATATTAAAAAGAAAAAAGAGCGAAATACAAAAAGGATTGACTTTTAAGTATGTTAGTATTATTTGAAGTTATTCTTAGTGTATTAATTATTATTTATGACATAAATGTGACATAACTAATCCAATCATGATTAATCCAATGATTGGATCGATAACTCATAACCCATTTAAATTTTTTTGTTCGATGAATGATCTGAGTTTCAAAATATTGACAAAAAATAAATTTATAATTGAATATATAAAGAGTTAATTCCACTTGGAGTCCCTTTAGAGTACCGTAATTACACTTTATCCTTTCAGAATTTGGCAGTTACAATTAGACTCCCTGCTTTCACAAGAAAAAATTATGTGAACAAACAAATTAACTGAATTTTCAATTTTGTTCCTCACATAGATGTCCTAATATTTTAAATTCCGAAACTCTTTTGATAATGTTTTGAAACTTATATGAATGTCCTATTAAAAGAAAAACTTATATGAATGTAAATATAATATATATATATATATAGTTAAAATAGATAGATATAATTAATAAAATAAAATGTGGTTTTCATCTTTCTATATATGTGGAGGGAAGTTGCAACTTGCATTTATCCCTTGAAAATGTCTTTTTAAATATAAAAAAAAACATTTATGAAATACCTTAAAAATAATTAATTATAATAAATTTATATCAATTGAAACTAATACCTTAATAATAATTAAACTATCAAAAAATAAAATTATAAATTATAAACAAACATATGTAATTAATATAATATCCACAAATATCAAAAAATAAAATTGTAAATTGAGACAAACATACGTAATTAATATAATATCCACTTATTTTTAAGATTCGAACTCAAAAAAATCTCATAAATATAATATAATTTCTAGCTAAAATTATTAGCATAACAACTAGTTGATATGATATGTGCGTGTGTGTTTTTTAAAATATGTATGTTTGTTTTTATTTTCAAATTATTTTTTAGATGAGTTAAAATATATTCAATATTTGTTATTGTACGGAAACACTCAAAAAAATGGATCGGAATTTTAGAACATGAAAGTCTCAAGTCTAAGTAGATGGAGAATTAATAAAGATGTCATCATCATCCTTATTACCAAAACAATCAATCAATAACGTCTTTTTCTTTCCACTTATGGTTTTGTGCTTGTGCTGTGATCGCCAACCGCCGACAGCTTCTCACCGACCAGCTCACTTCCACTCCTCAGCTCTCTCTTTGCCGTTTCCGCCTCCACCGCCGCCGCCCCAAAATAGCCGCCAGATTCGCTTATTTCCAACCCCATTTTTCACATCAAGAATTCAACCAAAAAAAGAAAAAGAACGGAGAGAGAGAGAGATGGACGCTGATGATAAAAAAGAAGGCGGCCCCTTCACTTTTCAAGTACTCTCTCTCTCTCTCTCTTCCTTTTCCCACGTCACTTTCCACTATTTGAATCATTACCGTCACACACACACACCCCCATACATTATAGTGTACTATATATATGTATATGTTTGTAAAGTTTGTTATGGTTTTAGATCTGGGGTATTTGCTCCATTTGTGTTTGGATGTCTATGTATGATAGAATATAGAAATATAATTGCATTTGTACGAAGAGGATCTGGTTTCAGGGTTATAATTTGTATATATACGTACGTTTATATGTACGTCTGTGTGTGTGTATGTATATGCAGAAAGAGGAGGAAGACAGAGATTTTGATCTGGCGAACTCCGAGCCAGACGCCCCTTTGCCCCTCACTGTCACTTCAAGGGTACATTTTCTTGTCGCCATTTTCTTTCTCTTCTTCTTTTTTCTTTTTCGTTACGAGGAAATTGAGATTGGAAGGGAAAAGAAAAAGGATTTAGACTCAGGATGTTGAGAAATGCAGGTGTTGTATATGTTGGGGGATATTACTGCAGGGCCCGCTTATCGGTTTGCCCAATGGCTTGAGCTGGTTCGCAAGCGCAGCAGCAAGTATCGGGCATCGGGCTTCCCTCATCGACCTTACCACGCTGAGAGAATGCCCTTGAGGTTGGTCTATTTATTGGTGTTCCAGATGTTTCATCAAAATGTGGCTATGAGTAATTTATTTGTCTGAGATTATCCGAGGTAAATGTAAAAGGATCAATTCATGGTGGATGGAATGCTCAAAATGCAACATTTGATTTTAGACAGAAATACTAATTTCAGTGGATTTTGGTTAGGATCTTAATTAGTAAACTTAGATAATTCATTTCCATTTAAATTTGTTTAGATACACACCCTTTGAGGATATTAAGAATGTAATAAAATGAGGTCCCCAGTGTGGCATTATCATTTTTTGTAGCCTTGTAGGTAGGACTAAGCAAAATTATTTCCAATCCATAGAAGTAGGAAATTTGTCACTAGAAATGGTGTTAGAAACAAATGGAATAATTGAAATGATGGTCCGGTAACAAGAAAGAGAAGTGGTTCTTTCTCCTCAAGGAATTTGATAAGCTAGTATATAAGGTTCCTTGTTCTTGTTCTTGTCCTTCCACACATCTTGCTGTTACCAGGTGCCCATACATCCCTGCATCCGAGTAACCAAAGTGGCTTATCACATTTCTTTTGAACTGAAATTTGGATATAAGTATCTTTTGTATGTTGTTCTTATCTTTCATTCCACTTTTGGACAATAAATTCCTTAGTGTTAATTTGTTAAAAGAAATTTGGAACTTGACTAACCCCGTTCACATAGAAATATGTATAAGGTATTTGAAAAGTTCACTTCTTAAGAACGAGGACTATCATCACGGGAATCTGATTCTACACTCCTTGCTCAAGACTCAGCGGACTTATTTACCTAAATTTTATACCTTTAAGCAAGTGGTTATTTGGAAGCAAGTTGAGGTACAGCAATTCCTTTTGTTAATAACCTTGAGCTAGCCTATCTGTAGTGATGTTAGAGTTAAATTATACCTGCTCCTACTGGTGTCAACATGAGCTGGTATTTGAGCATAGAGATCAATGTTTTGTGAACTTAATATCCTATTTGGTGACCGATGCCACATGATTGGCTTGCTTGCTGTTTTTGCTGAGGGAACTTTCTATTCCAACTATTTTTAAATATAGGGATAATTAGAGTGCCCCGCTTTAAGGTTTGGTCTAATTATACTTAGACCTCCTTAGGTTGGAAAAATTATATCTACTTCCCTAACGTTCTTGATAGATTTACTTTTTTACTCTTCATTGTAAGTTAAACAAACCTCCCTTCAGATTATAGGCACATTCCCAAAGGTTTGTCATATTACAGTTTCCCCCTTCAAAATTCTTTTATTTCTACAGTTTAATACTTATTAAAAATAAAATGATAAAAATATATTAAGCATTTAATGGACTTTTAACCATATATGAAACTAAATTTCCGAATTCAAATAAGTCCATAATATATACTGAGATTTAAATATAATTCAGGTCATGATCTTTTCTCTTTCCAAATTTTACTCGCCTGTTATGTTTCTATTGTCAAATTTAAGACAATCTATTTTGTGAAAGTTGATTCGATATAAAAAATTAGCTAATTGTTTCATATAATACCATAATGACGTAACCACACTCGTTACTTTAATTTTCAAAAAACAAGATAAAAGGAAATCAAATTAAAATGTAATGATATATTCAATAGATTTCTAAATTCAAAATAATTTTGATTGAAGTAATTCAGAATATACTTATTAATTGAATGAGATATGTTTTTAAATTTTTTATCACAAGTTAGAAACATTAACTTCTTGAGATAAGTATAAATCAAATAAACATCGAATGAGTTTAAACATAGTCAAAATTTTGGAGATACTTTTTTAAATTTTAATTAAATTAACTTAAGATTTGTCATTTTACTAAAATAATGATGTTCACCGTTAATAACATTAATGGTTGGGTCTGTTTGTTAGATAATAGCAAATGATAGGGGTAGTAGATGTAATTTTCTATACTTCAGGAGTTCCACCTGTAATTAGACTAAACCTCATGGGAGGGTGTTGGAATTATTCTTTTTTTTTTTCCTTCTTTCTTTGGTATGAGGAAAAAGGTAAAACAAAGCTAATATGTCTACTTGTTTTTTTCATTTTTCTTTCTCAGTCAAGAAGAATATAATGTTGATATAAAAATTACCCCACCCGAGCAAGGTATAGAAATCAGCTTGTGGGAAAGACTTGGAAAAGCTAACATGTTGGATATTGAGTCAAGCACCTTTTCCTGGAGTACACTTTCTTCTCTTCACCATACAGAGCATAGCAGCAGTACTGAGCACTCTGAGGATGAGATGAACAAAGCACTGGAGGTTTGCAAGACATACTTTAGTTTTAGGATGGATCGTGATTCTGCTCGTCTCTTCTATTGTTTGTGTACACATTTTGGTGTCAATTGTTGCCTAGTAAAATGATGGCTAAAAATTTCTTGATGCTGTAAAGTGAAGTGTTTTAAGACGAAGCCCCAATAGTGTGCCCCATACTTACGTAAACAGACACAACTAATCGATTTTAAGTAAATTTTCTCAGCCATAATAAGTTACATGATACATACCTTAACTTTCCCTTGATGATTTGGCAATGTGGTAAATATCATAATAATTTTGGCATTTCTCCATTCAAGATGTGTATGTGACCCATGCTGAATTTTGAGTGCCCCTTATAAGCTTTCCTTCATCCTCCCTCTTAATCTATTTCAAACGTGCTAATCAAATGAAAAGGAAAACATTTGTCCAATCTTCGAAAATCTGCTCTAAGATGGCATATTGCAAAGAGAGAGAGGGCTTCAATTATAATGTTGGTGAGCTACAAGGTCTGTCCCTCATGACAATTTGTCTTTCTAAAATTATTATTTGGTTACTATTTATGTTTGTCTTTAACTATTTTAGGCTTCCAATTTCGTAGCTCTTGTGCTTGATCATTGCTTTCTATTATTGTGTGGTAACAGGTCACTGTTAATTCTGGGGGTGTTGTTTTTTTTGCTCTATTTAACCAACCAGAAAATGATGAATCTTCTCCTAAGGAAGCTGCAGCTGTCATAAAGTTTTCTTCATCAAGGATGGCCACCCAGTCAGAACGACTTGGCTATGAATTCGCGAAGTGGCTAGGTGTCCGCACTCCACAAGTTGTACCTTCTTACTTCAAATACTATGTGCTTCTACATGTGAAACAAAAATTTTATATTTGCCAAAACGTATAACAAATTACAGGCTAGAGTCATTCACAATGCCAGTCCTGAATGGCTGCAAATCAAGGAGGCTGCGGAGAAAGCAAAAGATGCTGCTATTGCTGAAGGAGATGACATTGGTGAAATGACATGTTCAGAACTTCTGGAAGCTCTTGAGCTTAGTCGTTGCCTTCTATTAATGAAGTGCGTTTTGATTGTCTAGTGCTATGGTTCATCTAATAAATTTCACTTGCTCTGCTGCTTATTGCTTTAGCATAAATATTGAGCTTATTGCTGAAAGGCACAGGTATTTCTGTGTTTGAGGTTCCAACTGATGGACCTTTGTCTGGTTCAGAGTTCTTTATTTTTGTGCCTATACC